>NC_143034.1:41183245-41487620 GCF_057628025.1 Oncorhynchus mykiss | reverse complement strand
GTTTTTATTGTTGCCGTTTTAGGGAGAGCGTCACACAGAAAATGGCGGCTCGCTTCTCTCCCTCGGATTTCAAGTCTGACAAAACAGAACCCGAGAGCAAAGCCGCGGCGGGAGACATTCCTCACACTCGCCACTAGTGGAACGTCAGCATGTCTCAGCTAGAGGGAGCCAAAGTCAAGCTTTCCATTTTCTACATGTCTGAAACTGGGTTGCTGTGTCTTCCATCATGGCTCAATTAAATCGTGACTTGCAGTTATTACATTTCACGCAAGAGCCGGAATGGATACAGTTTCATTATAACTCCGAATCAAAACGTGATTCTGGAGGATTGGAGAAAGTGAATGGTTATGGGATCATAACCAGGACAAGGACACACGGTTAGTTATAAATATCTATGATACTACCCTGCAATATGATAGCATGTGCGTCAAAGCATTCCCCTATGGGAAACACTCTTTTCACACCAATTCGATACCAAAGTGACTTTTTCATAGCAGGTTAGGAGAACTTACACAGCAGGTTAGGATAATTAATGTAGCAGGTTAAGGTTAGGAAAATAGTTTGAGAAAATGGTTTCGAAAATCACCTTGTATCTAAGTGTCATTAAAAGAGTGTGTACCATTCCCCCCATAGAGGAAATATATGGGTGTTGTATATTGTATTGTATTATAATGTAATAAAGCCAGGGGGAACCGAAGAACACAACACCATTTCTGCAATGCAACAGAGGGCACAGACGGGCAACATAGCTGACCGATTCTGTTGCAAAATCTTTTGCAACAGAAATTGTTTGCTCCAAACGAAAACTAGAGTTTCTTCTGGAAAAAATCAGGTAGGTCTCTCCCCGTTTGTTTTGCTTCCGTTTGGTTCTTAAACAGTAAACAATTTATGTTGCAAGACAATGAATACACCCCTGCCTTCTCAATAAAACCCCAATATGGAACAAAAAAAACCTTCCCCTGGCCCCGTACCATTTTTGTGTGCAGATCTGAAGGTAACAGATTGGTCACAGTTACACGGGTAGCCTATAGAGAGCAATAGTTATGGCATCACTTTGTAGGCACTAACTCTGCCATGGTTCATTGGACAAAATCTGAGTTTTGTAGGGTTTTTGGATAAACCCAGAAAATTAGGTCTGTGGTAGGCTTAGGAGATCTTATACATTTTTGTCTATGAGAATCTATATAAGCTAACGTCACTTTTTGTGAATTTTGAAGAATTTACGATAATACATTTTAAAAAGCATAAAAAAGGCTTCATAATTCATAAAGGTCATGTTAACTGACTGATATTATCTCATATAACAAAGATCTCCTAAAGCCTGTGTTAACCTCAGACCTTATTTTCAGTGTTTATCCCAAAGCCTTATTCTTTAACCCATAAGAATGGCTGAATGAACCAAAGGTAACTCATTCCCAGTTTTTAGGACTACAAGCTGGCGATCTCTATATAAGCAAAGGATGGTCCTGTGACCTCTAGGAAAATCTAATTTACAATCCTTCACTATATTACTTACAAATTCCGTTCCTTTCATTTGGCAAATGCAAAACTACTTACGGTTTCAAACAACAATCAACATCTATATAAGGATGTCATATCCCCTGCCTTATGATCACCGCCATTGATATTCCACCTGTTCTGCAACTGTTCACTCTACTAATGTGCTATTCTGCCATCTAGTGGTCTTTAGTAGAGTTAACACCCCCTATATTGGCTAAATCACCCCTCCACCTGTGTCAGCATCTGACTCCAGCACCATATTTCTGTAGCAGTCTTTAGGTTGCTATGCCAGACAGTGACACAATATTATAGTGATACATCATTTCAGATTATAGTGAAATGTCAACATAGTCATTTATGGAACAATGCACATTTGGCTATCTGTCCAAAGTTATTAAACCAAGCTCTATGCATGAAATAGCTCTATGCATGATGATGACACATAATCAATACTGTATCATGAAACACATGTTGTGTATACATACCTTGCAATAGCAAAGTTCACCTCCCACCAAATCCATCCTTAGGGGAAAAATATCCACTGTGTATTCCAGGTACAGTGCATTCAGAAAGTATTCAAACCCCTTCACCTTTTCCACATTTTGTTGCATTACAGCCTTATTCTAAAATGTATTAAATCGTCCCCACCCACTCAGTCTACACACAATACTACATAATGGCAAAGCAAAAACATTTTTTAGAAACTCTATTTTTTGTAATTTTTTTTGTATTTTTATACATTTGCAAACATTTCTAAAAACCTGTTTTAGCTTTGTCATTATGGGGTATTGGGTGTAGGTTGAGGGGGGAAATGATTTAATACATTTTAGAACAAGGCGTAACAAACGTAACAAAATGAGGAAAAAGTTAAGGGGTTTGAATACTTTTCAAATGCACTGTAACTTCCACAAGGTAATCCCTCCAGTTCTTTGTCCAAGGGACCTGTACACACAGACAAATTGCATTATAAATCAATAATATATAATAATATACCTCAAATGATTTGACTGACACAGGCCTACTTGGTATGGCACTACAAATGTCTAAAAACACTATTTGTACAGAACATTGATTTATTTTTGTTCTGAGTCTATATGACAATCATAATATATTTATAGAATGACCTGGCATTGTGCCATATTCTAAAATTATTCTGCAAATTATCTTATTGAATTTTGGTGAACATTTACGTGCAGCTACAGTAACACTAGACTAGAGCACAATCTCCCAGAGTCTTTTAAATTAAGAATAAACTGTATTGATTTCAGACTCAATACTCTTGTTAGCTTGACTGATTTTATTGTGAAAACGGGCTGTAGCCCATAATCAACTATGTTGGCTAGCTAATAGCTAGCGAACTGGCTAACAAACTCCACGGCCCTTGTTCTAAGTAACTTAGCTAGCGCGGCTAGCATAACTTGCTAGCAATCCTTGCGCTAAAATCTATTACTACTTTATAAACGTAGCAAACCATACACAATATCACGCACTGTGACTTACTGTGCGAAATTATGTAAATGTTTCACAATGTTATCACAATTATTATTTACTATATAGTGTATATAATCTTGCAAGTGTGTCTACTGTACGACACCCGAAGTACGATAGCTAGCTAACGTTAGCTAGATACACTATTTGGCCTGTTGACTGCAACCCCACAGTAACGTTCGCAGTTTTACCTTTGCATTTCAAACTGGATCATTAAATAAATCAATAACATACAAGATAACACACCTCGATCCCATCTCTATTCATTTTATCTTCTAATATAATCCGTTTTGTAAAATTGCCTAAAATAAACTGAGCTTTAACATGACAGAGTCAAGACTTCATGTTCACTTACCTGCACAACTCAACCAGTCTTGAACCGGAATTACCCGCCTGCCTAGCCCTGTGATTCGTCAATTTGGTTATGCAGCGATGGCGATTGGTTTATTTATCTTCTAGTCTGCACGGATGGACGTCCTGTTGAAAGTAAATAAATGGAAGTTTACCAGTTGTTGTCGTCATTAATATACAAGCTCAATAACTGCAATACTTTAAAATAAAATTATTTGGTTAGACTAAATAGTTAGCCAATTACTCAACGTCAATTTGACCAAATGATCCCGGTCTCCACCAAATCATTTGCCACAAATTACTTTGTATTTAGTCTCCAAATTTCAACCCATCAATTGGCTAAACGGAGCATAATTTGTACCTAGTAATAGCCACTGAGAACAGTCGAAGCTTTTTAAGTAACCTAATACGGTGTTAGATGTGTTGACAAGCCGATGCTGGATCACAACTGAATCAGTAATTTGAAGGGGCTTTTCTTCAGGCTGCTGTAGTGTAATATTACATTGCTGGACTAAAATGGCATTATCCAGAGATAATGGTGCTAGCCTATGTGGTTGTATGACTAGCCCCACTCGCAGAGGTCTTTCTGTCCTTCTACATGATAAGACTAACCTTTCTAACCTACATACACTGGTTCCACAGCAGATGCTCATCCCAGTTCTTCTCTGTTCCAGGTCCTCAATTGTGAAAATATCATCCCACTGCCGTCAGAACCACTGAGTTATCTTGCTTCATCTCCTGTCCGGAAACAATCTAGGTTTCCCCCACTTATAAATCATGAACTAATCATTAGTGTTCTCAATGCAATTCATTATGAGACTTGTGATAGAAATCCATACTTCACATTTTAACTAGGCTATAAACTGTTGTTCAGTCCCCCAATCATTAGCCAATCTGATCAGCATCTACTAAGATACATTGTCTTATCAGGTCTTTGTAAAGGCAGATGCAGCCAATAAGTCTTATATTTACTGACATTCACATTTTGGGGGAGTACAAGGCAGTCAAATAGAGCACATGTTTAAAGTAGTTTATTCTATAATTTCAAATATCCTTAAAATGAATAGCACATATATACATGAACAGACATTATCCCCAAAGACTGAACACATTTTAAATTAAGACCCCAACGCACTTGCAAAATGAGAACATAATATTTTGACCTGGCTGTGCAGAGGACACATTAAGTTACACGTATCCATACACTATGCCTTAGAAAAAATGATCAGAACTTTAGGAAAGGCATTTCAACTCCTTGATATGGGGCAATATTTCTGAATGTGGCATTGAGATTTTTGCCTTTCCCAACTGTACGTTAAGAAGCACATCAAGAAACATTGTATACATACACAGAATCAATGTGAAATTCCCCAAACACACGTTTGGATATTTGTGTGATTAATTCTAGGGGCTCACATGCATCCAAATATTGAAACTGGGCATTTAATCCCAATCATCATACCTTGTATTAATGTGGTCAGTGAGAACCAACCTGTGTTAGCCTTGTCCCAGATCAGTTTGTGCTCTTTCCAACTCCATTACTGTCATTGTCAAGCCAAACATGTTTGGCACGACGATGAATGACAAGTAGTTGGCATGACGGCACAAACAGACTGGCACTCAGGCTAAACCTGTGGATGATTATCATATTTTAGCACATTTGTTTCTAGAAGTATTTCATGATGAATCACATCAAAAGAACTGCACATTGAATCTTGTTGACAGGTTGGATGAACCACTGGCTTTTCACATCGTTGTCAATGAGAGGCACTTCTAAAACAAACATGGTTAAATATGTCTCTTATATTTATTTATCTGTGATCGAGACATCGGTCATTGCTAGATCAATGAAACTCGCCGGGCCATAGCCATGGTTGGAACACCTTGGACGTCCCAACGCCTCGGAGAAAAGGCGAGAAATGTTCTTGTCCTCAATCCTCTCCCATACATTTACTCACGGACCAATCAGCAGAGAGGAACCAAAGAGTTATAGGCTATAACACAAGTGTTTATTCAGGGTAAAGCTGATAAAAAAAACATTTAAAAAACTAAACATTAAGACATGAACGTCCATGAATGTTGTTTATTTTTCTTCCGTGGGCATGAACGCAGTGCTCCAAACCTAAAAGTGAAAATTATGTCTTTCAATGATGAGGGGCGGGGACATTCAAAATCAGCACTGATGGGGCGATGTGGTGCTGATGTGGTATTCTAGGAAAAACAAACCAAAAAATAAAAATAAAAACATCCACACATGGCTGCATGGGACCTGACGATAATGATAAGCCAGTGAGGACTAAGGCATGACAGGAGAAGGACGAGGATGGTGGGAGTTGGGGGTAGAAGAAAACAAAACCAAGAAATAGCAGATTATTATTTTTTTTTTTTTAACAATCGGAGGTACTGTATTAGCAGCAGTTTGTTTTCCTTTTTTTCCTCTTCCTCTTTAATACTGGAGTCCAGAGGTTGGCTCCAGGTTGGCATGGTTTTTAAGTCCAAAGGAGGGGTCTGTGTGAAGGGGTAGGGTCTGGGGGGGGGGGGGGGTTACAGGACCTCATCGCTCTCAGCGGTGTGGAGCTGCGTGTCGTCTGCGTCGGTCATACTGCTCTCCTGCGACTCCTCCACCTCAGCTGCTGGGGACAAGGTGGAGGCCAGAGGTCAAAGCATGGCTCCTGAGTGACTTTTCAGCTTCCTTCTTGAAGTAACAGACAGAGAAGCCTGACCATATTGGCATTCTCGCCCTAAAATATGCACTTTAGTGGTAGGCCACACCTTTCTGGAGTGTTTCACATATACTATTCAAATTCGGAAGAATATTAACTCAAAATGACTTAATACTAGTACTCAATGTTTAATTTTAAGGCTGTCAAATACTTTGCATTCATAAATGATCATGTAGCGCATAACAAATGTACAGGTCATTGCTGTCATTAACAGGGAACTAAATGGTCATAACTTTGCATCAGTCTGTCATGGCAGTCACAGTGGTTGTACCTGAGTCATAGGGGTAGTCCTCAGTGACAGGCTCCTCGTCATCAGGGAGGTACCTCTTGTCTATGGCCTCTTTGATCTGATTGTTGGCTCCTTTGGGATCCAGGTCCATGGCCCAGGAGAAGTTCATCAATGCCAAGTGTGTCTGGCCCAGCTTCTTATACACCTGGGGGGAGCAATAGGGAGGAAAGCATGATTAGAGCAGGACACACCATCCATATGAATACATTCGTAAACTGTCTCAACTTACCCATACACATAGACTCGGTACCGGTACCCCTTGTATATAGCCTCGTTATTGTTATTGTGTTACCACACATGACTTACTTTTTTAAAACTCTGCATTGTTTGGTTAAGGGCTTGCAAGTAAGCATTTCACAGTAATACCTGTTGTATTCGGCGCATGTGACATAACATTTGATGTCATAAACATCTCATAGCTATTTAGTGCATTGCACAAAGTCAGACGTATGATATTTGAGAGGTGAGTGTAAAGTGGTCTATTATTGAGTATGAATATCAAAGTGACAGTAAATTCTTCACTTATAGTCGACTCCTTTCCTCGTAATCCCCACAAAGAAAATAAAGTTTACGTTTGCTTACCTTTCCTATTAAAAAGTAAACAAGGGACTCTTTGGGCACTATTTGTTTCAGCTCTTCAAGCTCTTGTAGAGCCGCCTGAAAAGGGAACACACAAAAACACTTTTCTTAGACTTAACCAGTAGAAAATGCAGTGAATAATGATATTAATATGAAAGAAGAGGAATTGTGCTGAAAAGTAGGTTAGTCAGTGTTCGCTTGTGAAATGCCATATGGACCTACCTTGTACTTTTCATTAGCGAAGAGGATGGAAGCCCTGTGGAATTTGCATAGAGGGTTCTTGGGGTCTATGTTGATCGCTCTATTCAGGGTTTCCAAAGCATGGTCAGACTTCTTCAGTGCATGCTGAACCTGTGTGGAAACAGGCAACATGGAGCAAGATAGTGTGCCATAAAGAACATTGGAAATATGACTCAAGTACCAAATGTAAAACACTACAGGCTTTGAAAATAGTAACAATAATAATAATACATATGATTTCTAAAGTATTTTTGTAAGTGAGCTGACTGTGTGAGCTGAAAGAGACAGTGTAGCGGGCCACTCACCACTCCGATGTGGCAGAGGAGCACAGAGCTCTGAGGGTTGATGCTAAGTGCCTTCTTGAAGTGAATCTCTGCCAGGTTGAATTTCTCCTGCTTATAGTAGATCATCCCCAAGCCATACCTGGAGATGGAGGGACGAAGAGAAAACAAAATAAAAAAGGTGAAGTAAGTGTCTCCCATAATCATAAATTATTCAATTTCATCAAAATATGAGGTTTTAGCTTTAATTCCTTAGAGACTTTAGATTAAGGTAATACAGTGTTGTGTTCGGGAATACCTAAAGCGCGACCAGTTCAAGACCGGATCGAGTCCGAGTCAAGACCAGAGGGGGTTCGAGACAGAGTCAAGACCAGAAAAAAATGTGAGTCTAATTCAAGACCATGATTGTAATTGTCAAATCATCACCAGAGGTCAAAATGTCCAGTATTTCAGGGTACATATTTCAGAACATATGGATTCTTTAGACATTCAGAATAGTGAAAAAATGCATGCTGAGGAAAAATAGAGCCACTACAAATTATTACTAACCCAAACACAGTGGGGAACAACGGGCCTTCTACACCTTCAGAGAAGGCTAAGGATTAATAAAATAATTATAATAATATTTTCAGTGTTCTGATTTAATCGCTTCAGTTTTTGTTGTAAAGAAAAGGGTTAACGCTGCCGAGAAAAAAAAAGATCCAACCAGGATTTTTCTTTGCTGGTCTCTGAGGAGATAAATGTAGCTAACTTAGTCAGCCATTGGCTAGGCCATCAGAAGCTAGATAAATGCATCTGCCATTCAACTGTAATAGGGCAAAATTTGGAGTGACAGTAAAATCAACCAATCACATTGACTTAATGAGGTGGGCCCGTTTTTACAAAAACATAGAAAGGCCAACAGCAATAGCAAGCAGTAGATTTCCCACGGTCTAGATAGCTAGCTTTTGTTGTCTAGTTTGCAGCGGCTGCAGCAGGTGTTATATAAGAGGATGTTGTTGTTCATTTGTTAGCTTCTCCCTTTTCAAGAATAACTTAAAACAAGTTAAGTTTCAAATAATCATTCTCTGGTGAGTGGAACTATTAATTGCAGCGCACTTGCTGTTAGCCAACTCTTTGAAAATAACTTGTGTTTATTTATTTAACCAGGTAGGGTAGTTGAGAACAAGTTCTCATTTACAACTGCGACCTGGCCAACATAAAGCAAAGCAGTTCGACACAAACAGGAGTTACACATGGAATAAACAAAACATACAGTCAATAACACAATAGACTTTTTTTCTATGTACAGTGCCTTGCGAAAGTATTCGGCCCCCTTGAACTTTGAGACCTTTTGCCACATTTCAGGCTTCAAACAAAGATATAAAACTGTATTTTTTTGTGAAGAATCAACAACAAGTGGGACACAATCATGAAGTGGAACGACATTTATTGGATATTTCAAACTTTTTTAACAGATCAAAAATTGTGCGTGCAAAATTATTCAGCCCCCTTAAGTTAATACTTTGTAGCGCCACCTTTTGCTGCGATTACTGCTGTAAGTCGCTTGGGGTATGTCTCTATCAGTTTTGCACATCGAGAGACTGACATTTTTTCCCATTCCTCCTTGCAAAACAGCTCGAGCTCAGTGAGGTTGGATGGAGAGCATTTGTGAACAGCAGTTCAGTTCTTTCCACAGATTCTCGATTGGATTCAGGTCTGGACTTTGACTTGGCCATTCTAACACCTGGATATGTTTAATTTTGAACCATTCCATTGTAGATTTTGCTTTATGTTTTGGATCATTGTCTTGTAGGAAGACAAATCTCCGTCCCAGTCTCAGGTCTTTTGCAGACTCCATCAGGTTTTCTTCCAGAATGGTCCTGTATTTGGCTCCATCCATCTTCCCATCAATTTTAACCATCTTCCCTGTCCCTGCTGAAGAAAATCAGGCCCAAACCATGATGCTGCCACCACCATATTTGACAGTGGGTTATGGTGTGTTCAGCTGTGTTGCTTTTACGCCAAACATAACGTTTTGCATTGTTGCCAAAAGGTTCAATTTTTGTTTCATCTGACCAGAGCACCTTCTTCCACATGTTTGGTGTGTCTCCCAGGTGGCTTGTGGCAAACTTTAACCAACACTTTTTATGGATATCTTTAAGAAATGGCTTTCTTCTTGCCACTCTTCCATAAAGGCCAGATTTGTGCAATATACAACTGATTGTTGTCCTATGGACAGAGTCTCCCACCTCAGCTGTAGATCTCTGCAGTTCATCCAGAGTGATCATGGGCCTCTTGGCTGCATCTCTGATCAGTCTTCTCCTTGTATGAGCTGAAAGTTTAGAGGGACGGCCAGGTCTTGGTAGATTTGCAGTGGTCTGATACTCCTTCCATTTTAATATTATCGCTTGCACAGTGCTCCTTGGGATGTTTAAAGCTTGGGAAATCTGTTTGTATCCAAATCCGGCTTTAAACTTCTTCACAACAGTATCTCGGACCTGCCTGGTGTGTTCCTTGTTCTTCATGATGCTCTCTGCGCTTTTAACGGACCTCTGAGACTATCACAGTGCAGGTGCATTTATACGGAGACTTGATTACACACAGGTGGATTGTATTTATCATCATTAGTCATTTAGGTCAACATTGGATCATTCAGAGATCCTCACTGAATTTCTGGAGAGAGTTTGCTGCACTGAAAGTAAAGGGGCTGAATAATTTTGCACGCCCAATTTTTCAGTTTTTGATTTGTTAAAAAAGTTTGAAATATCCAATAAATGTCGTTCCACTTCATGATTGTGTCCCACTTGTTGTTGATTCTTCACAAAAAAATACAGTTTTATATCTTTATGTTTGAAGCCTGAAATGTGGCAAAAGGTCGCAAAGTTCAAGGGGGCCGAATACTTTCGCAAGGCACTGTACAGTGTGTGCAAGGGAGGTAAGGCAACAAATAGGCCATAGTGGCAAAATAATTATAATTTAGCAATTAAAACACAAGAGTGATATGTGTGCAGAAGATGAATGTGCAAGTAGAGATACTGGGGTGCAAAGGAGCAAAATAATAAAATAAGTAACAGTATGGGGATGGGCTATTTAGAAATGGGCTATGTACAGGTGCAGTGATCTGTGAGCTGCTCTGACAGCTGGTGCTTAAAGTTAGAGAAGGAGATAGCTGGAGTCTCCAGCTAAGTGATTTTTGCAATTCGTTCCAGTCATTGGCAGCAGAGAACTGGAAGGAAAGACGGCCAAAGGCGGTATTGGCATTGGGGTTGACCAGTGAAATATACCTGCTGGAGCGTGTGCTATGGGTGGATGCTGCTATGGTGACCAGCAGTGAGCTGAGATAAGGCAGGGCTTTACCTAGCAAAGATGTATAGATGACCTGGAGCCAGTGGGTTTGGCGACGAATATGTAGCGAGGGCCAGCCAACGAGAGCATACAGGTCACAGTGGTGGGTAGTATATGGGGCTTTGGTGACAAAACGGATGGCACTGTGATAGACTGCATCCAATTTGCTGAGTAGAGTGTTGGAGGCCATTTTGTAAATGACATCGCCAAAGTCAAGGATCGGCAGGATAGTCAGTTTTACGAGGGTAAGGATGCTTTGTTGCGAAATAGGAAGCCAATTCTAGATTTAATTTTGGATTGGAGATGCTTAATGTGAGTCTGGAAGGAGAGTTTACAGTCTAACCAGACACCTAGGCATTTGTAGTTGTCCACATATTCTAAGTCAGAACCGTCCAGAGTAGTGATGCTGGATGGGCGGGCAGGTGCGGGCAGCGTTCGGTTGACGAGCATGCATTTAGTTCTACTTGTATTTAAGAGCAGTTGGAGGCCACGGAAGGAGAGTGTGTGAAACAGTGTTGCATTTAAAGTGGAACTTACAGCATTTTAGCAATATGAAATCTTATACAAATCTGTTCATATACACACCAGGAAAAATGACACTTAAAAAAAACTATTCTGACAATAAATTATTAGAATGTTTGGGAATTACGCATACTAAAGGCATTTGTGAAAATTATATAGCAATATAAAGTGGGAAAGCGGCCGTGCATTTAGACAGACCGGTGCGCTATAGCCAATCAGAACTACAGTAGACCTTTATACAAACAAGCCATTTGCCACATGGGCCTGCAATCCTTCACTTTGAACTGGACTGTGTTTACAGGCAGTTGTAACAGAGCAATTTTAGATCATTAGAACACAGTCGCCAAAAGCCACAAAATACACCTGAATGGATTTCTGCAAATATGTAAAACATCACGGTCATAACGTGGCATTTGGGAACTTTACATTTTTATTGATCAAACAACCATGAAAAGGTAGGCTCTCTCTACCTCAGTTATGCACATCAACAAGAACAACTACTGCTAGCCAGAGCAAGATAAAATCTAACGAAGGAACATTAGATAAACACTCTCAAACTTTTTCAGCTAAACAATGGGGAATTGTGCCCTCGTCCTTCTGCACCTTGCCTGCCAATGCATGCTTGTACCAACCAAGCACCTAAGCACACCTCACTGACCATTTTACTCGACGTAGCAGAGCTGATTACATGTTATCTAGAGTGTTCTTGACTAACTATTAGAGGTCGACTGATTATGATTAATAAAATAACATAGTATGGTAATATAATAAACATAAGAGAATTTTCATCTATTACGATTGTAATTCAGATTTTGTCACATCCACTATCACTCCAAGGTTGTCCACTAACTCACCAGGCATTGTAATGGCGTGTGTTGACTCTGATGGCGTTACGGAAGCAGGCCAGAGCCTTCTCCAGCTCCTCCGTGAGGACAAACTCATGGCCTAGCAGCGTGTAGGCATAGGCAAAGCCCGGGTTCACCTGGATGGCACGCTGGAAGAACTTAATGGCTATGTCATGCTCCCTCTGCAGACTGAAACAGTTACCAGCCACGCACCATGCCTAAAACAAAAAGAGAGAGAGTGTTGGGGAGGAGGGAGGGAATATAAGGAGAGAAAAGGGTATGAGTAATGATAGAAATAGGAGCAAAAGGAACAAAATTAGAATCACTTGTTAGCATTTCCCAATGGAAAAGTCTCAATTGAACGTACTTTTTAGTCCAGGACTAGACATGTGGATACGGTACATGCAACGGTTTGTCCCAGTGTGTTAGTTAACTATGTACCTCTGGTGAATTCTTGTCCATGTCGGTGAGGTCTTTGGACAACGCCGACAGGGCCACGTCCTTCTGCAAGTGCCACAGGGTGGTGGAGTAAATTTCCATGCCCTCCACCCGGTAGCTCTCGATGCGCCGCACCTCCGAGAAGATCCTCTCCGCCTGCAGGAAGGGGAAAGGAGGCAAAGAGTGAGAAGTTTCTAATTGAGCCATTGAGAAGTGGCAAAAGCCACCATACACAGCCATCGACCACTCTTTGCATCCAATTGACAATCTTAACCCTGTAGTAAGGACAGGAGGACATCTAGCTTCAGATGCCCACAATCCGTTTTTAGGTATAATAAGAATGGCGCCGAAGGAGATGGCTGCCGTTTTACGATCCCGTAGCCAATTGTGCATGTTTTTTTTGCGTCATTTGTAAGTTATTTTGTACATAATGTTTTTGCCACCGTGTCTTATGACCGAAAAGAGATTCTAGATATCAGGACAGCGATTACTCACCCCGTACTGGAGGAATATTTTTTCTTCAACGAGTTGGACGGGAAGGATTTACTTCAGACGCCCGACAAAGCCCTCGTCCCAGTCATTTGCAGGAGAAAGAGACGGAGGTATCAAGGACGAAGGTCCGGGTGCCTTGTAAGGATCCGTCGCCGAGAGGGTAATCTACCTTTACCATCAGTCCTATTAGCCAACGTACAATCAATCGATAATAAAATAGACGAACTACAATCACGTATATCCTACCAACGGGACATTAAAAATTAATATCTTATGTTTCACCGAGTAGTGGCTGAACAATGACATAAATAACATACAGCGGGTGGGTTTTAAGCTTTTTCGGCAGGATAGAACAGCGGCCTCTGGTAAAATAGGGGTGGCAGTCTATGTATATTTGTAAACAGCTGGTGCACGAAATCTAAGGAAGTCTCGAGGTTTTGCTCGCCTGAGGTAGAGCATCTCATAAGCTGTAGACCACACTATTTATCAAGAGAGTTTTCATCTGTATTTTTCATAGCTGTCTATATACCACCACAAGCCAATGCTGGCACTAAAACCACACTCAATGAGCTGTATCCAGCCATAAGCAAACAGGAAAACGTTCATCCAGAGACGGCGCTCCTAGTGGCCAGGGACTTTAATGCAGGGAAACTTAAATCCGTTTTGCCTCATTTCTACCAGCATGTTAAATGTGCAACCAGAGGGGATTTATTTTTATAACTCTACACCACCTTTACTCCACACACAGAGACACTCTCCCTTGCCCCCCACTTGACAAATCTGACCATAATTCTATCCTCCTGATTCCTGCTTACAAGCAAAAACTAAAGCAGGAAGCACCAGTGACTCGGGCAATAAGAAAGTGGTCAGATGAAGCAGATGCTAAGCTACAGAACTGTTTTGCTAGCACAGACTGGAATATGTTCTGGGATTTTCCGATGGCATTGAAGAGTACACCAGATCAGTCAATGCATCGATGACATCGTCCTCACAGTAACTGTACCCCACCAAAATGCCATGGATTAAAGGGAAACATCCACACTGAGCTAACGGGTAGAGCTTCCGCTTTCAAGAAGTGGGACGCTAACCCGGAAGCTTATAAGAAATCCCGCTATGCCCTACAACGAAACATCAAAGAGGCAAAGCGTCAATACAGGACTAAGAAAGGCTTATTGACAGCTTCTACCCCCAAGCCATAAGACTCCTGAACAGCTAATCAAAGGGCTACCCAGACCCCTCTTTTACACTGCTGCTGCTCTCTCTTATTATCTATGCATAGTCACTAACTCTACCTACATGTACATATTACCTCGACTAACTGGTGCCCCCGCACATTGACTCTGTACCGGTACCCGCTGCATATAGCCTCGCTATTGTTATTTTACTGCTGCTGTTTAATTATTTGTTACTTATATATATATATATATATATATATATTTTTTTTTTTAATTGAACACTTTTTCTTAACTTGCAAGTAAGCATTTCACTGTAAGGTTGTTGTATTCGGCGCATGTGACAAATAAAATGTGATTTGATTTGAAAAGGTGAACCTAGCCTTACCTGCATGTATTCGGCCAGCTCAAAGTGGGCCCTGCCGATCTGTCCCAGGACCCACCCTGTGTTGTAGTGATGGGAGGGTAGCTGGCTCAGGATGCTGATGGCCTCTTTACAGTTGTAAGAGCAGAGGGCCAGGTACCCCCGGCCGATGTCTCGCATCAGCGACATCAGGCCATCTGGAACACAGGGGAAAGAGGGGTTGGAGATGGACTTGTGATGGCATCTTTGTAAGGACATTGTTCCATTGTGTTTGTCATAGCTAAAGTATGACAAGGTGGCTAAGACTATAGAAATGTATTACAATTATAACAGAAACTCAAAAAAAGTCAAAACTACTGCATTACTTTGACATAATTTATTTAATGGCAGTGTATCCCTACATCTCAGCTCAACATCTTGATATGGTCAGGTAAAGGAGAATCATTGAATTCATCCTAACAGTGTCCCAACTCACCTGCAGCAGCCTTCTGCAGACTGAAGGCCTGGAACTGAGGAGTGCCCATACTGACTTTCCCCTCTGTCATGGACGAGTCCAGCTTGAGGATCTCAATGCTCTCGTTCAGGTTGGATGGGGTGATGCCTCCCTTGCCCGTTTTTGACTTGGTCTTCCGGTTGGGGATTTTGGTGGGGAACTTCATTTTCAGCTTCTTGCTGTTCTCCTGTTGAGGAATGCATGTTTGTTTGTGTTTAGCATCTCAAAGACCTCTGCTAAGGTCAAATACATGTCTGCCCCCCTCGCTTTTGACATTTAGTACTAACAGAGTACAAGGAAAAAATAACATCTTTGTCAAGTATCTCACCAGCACAGCGCCAGTCTGTTTTGTGCCAAACTCTATTCTATATAGAACAAAATAATACATAACTGCAATCTCTGCTCATAAATATCATTACACTACTTAAATGCTAGACTTGAGAGCGAACTAATGTTTTTGTTTTCCTGGTTAAAAAGATGCACCACAAATCCAACTGTTCATCTCAATCCCAGTATTTGGTTATTTGTTTAAAGGAAAAATCCACTCAAACTATATTTTGGTATTTGTTTCATTAGTCCACTGTTGATAATACCATAATGTTTTGAATATCAGCAGTCAAGTTTTCAAGATATTGGAAAGTGGCACTTGTCAGATCATCATGATGCATTTTGAAATGTAAAAAAAAATGGCAAATTCCCAAAGGAGTCTTTGCTACGTTACCTTGGCAGTAGAGCTGGCACTGGTGAAGAGTCTGGAGCTCCGTCTGGGCTGCACGTTGGGGGGAGCAGCGATGGTGGGGCTCAGCACTTGAGGCGTAGTACTACAGTAGGCACAGAAAAACAGCAGAACAATGGTCATCAGGTCTTCATACTTAGACAACCATAAGCACAGAGAACACTAACGCCATGAGTGACATTTCACGTTTAAAGCACAAGACTTAAAACAAGTATGGATCACAATTTCATAACATTTACACAATTTCACCTTGCATGAATTCTCACTGAAAATGAACCAGTATTGTGAGTACAGCCATCCTTTTTGGCAACATCTCTGCATTTCCATACCGTAAACATGGGTCCATATGGGCCTTGTAATGAGCACATACCTGGTCTGTGGGGGGGCAGTGGTCTGAGTCTGGTTGAAGGGGATAGGGATGACCTCCCTGCTGTTACCACTCTGTGCAAACACTGACTTCGTCCCCACCTGACTGATTCTCGCTACAGACTGAAGAGAGAAGTGGGAACAAACTGTTAAAAAAAAATGTGCAACAAAACATCTGACCGCCTTCATTGTTCAATCCATCACTGAAATGAAAAGGAATCTCCTCTGAAGTTGAAATGTTTTCTATTCAGATTGCATAGATCCATTTTTATACACAGTAGGTTGCTCTTCGATCAACACTCCAAATAGGAGAGCCACATAACAGTTGTCTTCTTCATTATAGCGATGACGCGTGCATACCTTCTTTGGTGGGACTCCGGGAGGGGGCGGCTCCATCCCCGAGCCACTGTGAGAGTAGTTCTGAAGATACAAGGGTTCCCCTGGGCTGGGCTCCAGGGGCAAGATTCCAAAACTGGGAATAAGATCAAATGGATTCTCAGTATAAAAATATACATTGTTGACTTATTCAGCTCTGTCTAATTTAGCCCATCATCCAGAAGTCCCCATGGACGCCATTTACATCCAGTTACAGTACCAGAGAAGCCTGTAACAGGTAGAAAAGACCACACAGAACAAAGCCGTCGTAGAGGACAAAGGCTGGAAAGCAGTAATCATGAAGTCCTCTGAAGCCAGTTATCATTACAGTCTCCCTAATTACAGACTAGTGGACAATGGAGCTGGATGATGAGTAAATGAGAGACCAGTATGTACAGCAGCCAGGTGCACAATGTCAAATTATAGCCTAGATAATGTTACTTGACTACAATTTTCAAAGCCATGGACAAATTACTAGCTGAGTGATCGCTGATAATAGAATAATGTTCTGAGGAGAGTGCCAGTGCATATGCCTCTATAATGTAGGGTGTCCGATTAAAAACGCATATTTTGACCAATGGGTAAAATAACATTAATTGGGCATGTACTCATCTAAGAAAACTAATGCTGCAAAACGCATGTCTCTATCATAATCCATTCCAAAAAGTTATTGGAGTTTTCACCCTTGTAGGTTGGCCAAAATGAAGGTGACTAAAATCAATGGAGGCCAGATAAGTGGTCAAGAAAATAGCATTGCGTCAGCTAGGCTGGATGCTGTGAGAATGAAGGCAAACTGAAAGACCCCACTGAAAGACTTAGAACATTAAGAATCATATTTGTCTTGGTAAAATGTATTTTATATCATAAGTGAAATTTCATCAAAGCACCCTACATAATGACACACTAAACATAGTCGAAGAAGGAAACACGTGGGAGTGCCTCAACACAAAGGGAATACACGCCACACTCAAAATACTGTGCCACACAGGCATGCGTCATCTATCCACTTATGATAAAAACAGCCCAACACAAGTAATAGAGCCTCTACTGAGAAAAAACATATCATATGTGAGTGTACAGGGTGAGACCACCGGTACCTGGGTGTGAGGGGGCTGAGTGCTGCCGGTCCTCCCAGTAGACTGCGCCCACTCTTGGGTTTGTTATGCACTTGTTTGGATAGCAGGGAGCCGCCTGTCCCCAGAGTCCCTACGGTGTCCGGGGAGATGACGGACGAGTCGATGTAGGACATGGCGGAGTCTGTGTTCAGAGACGAGTACTTGGAGTTGGAAGACTCCAGGTTCAGTCTGTTTAATTCCTACAGGGGAGGGAAAGGGAACGAGACAAGGGTTGTCAGTTCTTCTGTGCACATTTGGTTAGACAGGTTATTGGGGGGGGGGGGATTTAATTGGCTCATCGCGCTCTAGCGATTCCTTGTGGCAGGCCAGGCGCCTGCTGGCTGACCTCGGTCCTCAGGTGAGCGGAGTTTCCTCCGACACATTGGTGTGGCTGGCTTCCGGGTTAAGCGGGCGGAAGACACGACTCGACCTTTGCCTCCCGAGCCCGTTGGGGAGTTGCAGCGACAAGACAAGATCGAAATTGGAGAAAAACACACACACACACACACACACACACACTACAAATAAGAATTGGAGGTCCACAACAATGCTTAAACATCAGGAGACATTGTAAAATAATAATAAAAACATCAAAACCATGAAATAACACATATTGAATCATGTAGTAACAAAAACGTGTTCAACAAATCAAAATACACTGCTCAAAAAAATAAAAGGGAACACTAAAATAACACATCCTAGATCTGAATGAATGAAATATTCTTATTAAATACTTTTTTCTTTACATAGTTGAATGTGCTGACAACAAAATCACACAGAAATTATCAATGTAAATCAAATTTATCAACCCATGGAGGTCTGGATTTGGAGTCACACTCAAAATTAAAGTGGAAAACCACACTACAGGCTGATCCAACTTTGATGTAATGTCCTTAAAACAAGTCAAAATGAGGCTCAGTAGTGTGTGTGTGGCCTCCACGTGCCTGTATGACCTCCCTACAACACCTGGGCATGCTCCTGATGAGGTGGCGGATGGTCTCCTGAGGGATCTTCTCCCAGACCTGGACTAAAGCATCCGCCAAATCCTGGACAGTCTGTGGTGCAACGTGGCGTTGGTGGATGGAGCGAGACATGATGTCCCAGATGCGCTCAATTGGATTCAGGTCTGGGGAATGGGCGGCCAGTCCATAGCATCAATGCCTTCCTCTTGCAGGAACTGCTGACACACTCCAGCCACATGAGGTCTAGCACTGTCTTGCATTAGGAGGAACACAAGGCCAACCCCACCATCATATGGTCTCACAAGGGGTCTGAGGATCTCATCTCGGTACCTAATGGCAGTCAGGCTACCTCTGGCGAGCACATGGAGGGCTGTGCGGCCCCCCAAAGAAATGCCACCCCACACCATGACTGACCCACCGCCAAACCGGTCATGCTGGAGGATGTTGCAGGCAGCAGAACGTTCTCCACGGCGTCTCCAGACTCTGTCACGTCTGTCACGTGCTCAGTGTGAACCTGCTTTCATCTGTGAAGAGCACAGGGCACCAGTGGAGAATTTGCCAATCTTGGTGTTCTCTGGCAAATGCCAAACGTCCTGCACGGTGTTGGGCTGTAAGCACAACCCCCACCTGTAGATGTCGGGCCCTCATACCACCCTCATGGAGTCTGTTTCTGACCGTTTGAGCAGACACATGCACATTTGTGGCCTGCTGGAGGTCATTTTGCAGGGCTCTGGACAAAGGTGGAGGTAGCGGTCCTGCTGCTGGGTTGTTGCCCTCCTACGGCCTCCTCCACGTCTCCTGATGTACTGGCTTGTCTCCTGGTAGCGCCTCCATGCTCTGGACACTACGCTGACAGACACAGCAAACCTTCTTGCCACAGCTCGCATTGATGTGCCATCCTGGATGAGCTGCACTACCTGAGCCACTTGTGTGGGTTGTAGACTCCGTCTCATGCTACCACTAGAGTGAAAGCACCGCCAGCATTCAAAAAGTGACCAAAACATCAGCCAGGAAGCATAGGAACTGAGAAGTGGTCTGTGGATACCCCCTGCAGAACCACTCCTTTATTGGGGGTGTCTTGCTAATTGCCTATAATTTCCACCTGTTGTCTATTCCATTTGCACAACAGCATGTGAAATGTATTGTCAATCAGTGTTGCTTCCTAAGTGGACAGTTTGATTTCACAGAAGTGTGATTGACTTGGAGTTACATTGTGTTGTTTAAGTGTTCCCTTTATTTTTTTGAGCAGTGTATATTTTAGATTCTTCAAACTAGTCACCCTTTGCCTTGTTGACAGCTTTGCACACTCTTGACATTCTCTCAACCAGCTTCGACTGGAATGCTTTAACAAAAGTCTTGAAGCAGTTCCCACATATGCTGAGCACTTGTTGGCTGCTTTTCCTTCACTGTGCGGTCCAACTCATCCCAATTGGGTTGAGGTCAGGTGATTATGGGGGCAAGGTCATCTGATGCAGCACTCCATCACTCTCCTTCTTGGTCAAATTGCCCTTACACAGCCTGATGGTGTGTTTTGAGTCATTGTCCTGTTGAAAAGAAATGATAGTCCCACTATGCGTATCGCTGCAGAATGCTGTGGTTGCCATGCTGGTTAAGTGGGCCTTGAATTCTAAAATCACTGACAGTGTCATCAGCAAAGCACCCCCACACCTTTTCCATGCTTCACGGTGGGAACCACACAAGCGGAGATCATCCATTCACCTACTCTGCATCTCACAAAGACATGGCAGTTGGAACCAAAAATCTCAAATTTGGACTCATCAGACCAAAAGGACAGATTTCCAACGATCTAATGTCCTATGCTCGTGTTTCTTGGTCCAAGCAAGTCTCTTCTTTTTATTGGTGTCCTTCAGTAGTGGTTTCTTTGCAGCAATTCAACCATGAAGGCTTGATTCACGCAGTTTCCTCTGAACAGTTGATGTTGAGATGTGTTACTTGAAAATGTGAAGCATTTGTTTGGGCTGCAATTTCTGAGGCTGGTAACTCTAATGAACTTATCCTCTGCAGAAGAGGTAACTCTGGGTCTTCCTTTCCTGTGGTGGTCCTCATGAGAGTCAGTTTCATCATAGAGCTTGATGGTTTTTGCGAATGCACCTGAGAAACTTTCAACGTTCATAATTTTCTGGATTGACTTATAACTGAAATGCATTCCAGGTGACTACCTCATGAAGCTGGCTGAGAGAATGCCAATAGTGTGCAATGCTGTCATCAAGGCAAAGGGTGGAAGAATCTCAAAATCTATTTTGATTTGTTGAACAATTTTTTGGTTACTACATGATTTTATGTGTTATTTCATGGTTTGATGTCTTCACTATTATTCTACAATGTTGAAAATAGTACAAATAAAAGAAAAACCCTTGAATGAGTAGGTGTCCAAATTTGACAGGTCCCCATAAGAATAGGTTTACCGTTACACCCAGAGTGTTCACAGATCACATTCTTCCACAGTCCCAACCCCTGACCAAACACCAGATCAAATACTCATCTTGGTACCAATGCAATGCAAGCCATCATTGTAAAGAGAGCCAAACCTGGCTGTAGAAAAACATGGATGACAGGAATACTGGGTTTAAATGAACTGAGGGAGGGAGAGTCGAAGGGACGTACTAAGGTGTCCTGGGGCGTCTCCATGAGCACTGTGTCCACCTGGCGGTGGGGCATGTTGTGGCTTGGCGTGTGGGCGGGACTGATGGGGAGCAGGGAAGGGGCTCCACTCCCACCGCTGAAGCACTGCAGGGACGTCAGTCTGAAGATCTGCTCCGGGTCCGGACGATCGCCTGACAACAAAGATACAGGGTAATATAATCAGCTTAAGAACAGGGGAAGGGAATAGAGAGTGGATTTGAGCCTGAGCACTGGTCAGGGAATTATATTTGGTTCTGCCATCATGCATGGGATTAGGACCCATGTAAATTTCCCTTGTTTTGTCTTACTATGACAAGTGAATCAAACTCTATTGTTCATGCAAATACATATTCTATCATCTTCACATGCATTATATAACAAACTACCTCCCACCCTAGCTGATTGACTGACTCACCGATCTGACAGAGGGACTCAAAGGGAGACCACAGGAAAGGATTCATACTCAGGCTCTTCTGATAACATTCTGAACCTTTGGCCAGACGATCCGTTTTGCTGCACAGACAGGAGAAAAATGATTCTCGATATTGACTGATGCATATGGGTGACAGGCACGCACGTGCAATCACACAACAAAACACATTGCACCTGGTCACGTTAATCTAATTTAGAACATTCCAGCTAATATCTTTGCCAGGATTAGCTTGTTTCTGTACCTCAATTCTAATGTATAAGAGGAAGCAACCACTCACTGGGCATTTATGGTTCTATTACAGTTTCACATGTTAGATACCAGACCAATTACTTTTGCTTATCTGCTACATTGGTTTTCTTGACATCACACAGTAATAATGCAACAGCACTGTGAAATATACCAGCATACCACGTTGTTGTTTAGAGTCTGATTTCTGAGATGGTTACACTTAAGAAATTGAGACAACAGCATTTTGATTGTGATTCATGCATGTCTAAATTGTAACAGGATGTTCATGACTAAGTGATAAATGCTCAGACATTCTAGCCCACTGGCTGAGCTTACATCATGTTCTAAATACGGTATCTCTGTTGAAAGGGACACATCCTCTGCTTAGGAGGCTGCTGCAGCCCCTTGCTGCATTCAAAGAGTCCATTTGAATTGGCCACGGTAACATCCAAATATCATTAACAGACATGCCTCCTCTCCAATTCATTAGCAACACCATGGGAAGCTGAATAAACAAAGTTTTCTTCGGGATACAATAAACGTGTCCATCTCAACAAACAATCAAGGCACTGCTACGCCCAACCCTCTTCACTAGGGTACAACGTCTATCACTCAGTTGCATAGTAAAACATTAGGTATTGCTATGTGATTGCTAGCACACAAGCAATCAGCTCTCAACATTCCCAGGCAATGCTTTACATTGTTAACCAATGAACATGGTTATCCTACCAATAGATTTGCCCCAACAGGGATAATGTGAAACAGGCAGAGTCTCCAAACTCTGTGACGATGTCCTCCTGGCTCTTCTGTTTGTTCAGGACCCCCCCTGTCAGGATCTGCTCTCCTTCTGCAAGCCTGGGAAAAGAAGAGGACCGGAACACTGATGTGAGCATACTGGGTTCAAAGAGGGGAGCTATCCAGGCCTCTTGTCTTCAGACTGGCCCTCTTTAATCCTTGTTTGAGGAAATATTGTAGTCAATTCTTGCATGACAGAAGAGCAAGACCCTAAATCCATTTGGCTGCAGTATGCAGCATGGCCAAGAAAATAATATGTTGGCACTCTGGATTCAAAGCATGCACAATATCATAGCTATGAGGTCTAAAACATCAGAAACAAAATAACATCCTTACTTGCTCAGTTCTACACAGCACTTGGCGAGGAGGTATTTGCATTGTGGCGTTGTGCAGCTGTGCCCCTTGAGAAGGCGGTATGCCTTGTAGGCCTTTCCCGAACGATAGTAGCATGTGGCTAACAGAAAGAGGGCCTCCTCCGAATGCACTGTGAGGAGGATAAGAGATGCATCCAAATAATGCATAATTTAAATTAACATACATACAGATACATACCCTGACACACACAATCTCATTCCCAGATGACTAGGAGTTATACATATAAATGCTATTAATTTGGCTCTGACATTTTCAGACTCCTTTTGGCATGTGTGACAGCATTAGATTCCTTTTGGCATGTGACGAATGTTCATACTTGATGTGTTATTTTGATCGACTCACGTCTACGCTATAGCCTAATAGTCCACTGCAGTGTTGTGCGTTCCACATTAAAGCAACAGCAGCCGTCAGGCTATTCTATAAGAAATTACAATGTCTTTGAAAACCTGTTTTGCATGTTTCAGTCAGGCCCCACAAGCCACCATCATGTCAAAACCTAAAAGTTTCTGTATGGATTAAAGAATTCAGATGGAACTGTACAGTTGTCAGCACAGTAAGCTGGAACAGGAGGTGCTCAGGTGTGCTGCAGCATGGACAGGATCTTCTCAAGACAAGATGGATAGATTTCATTACCTTCAGCATAGAGTCTCTCAGCCAGGAACACGGCATCTCGGTAGGCATAGTGGTTTAGTGCATGCCAAACAGCAGCCTAGACACAGGGAGACAAACAAACACATAATGCCATGTCTCCCATTTACCCTATCTGCATCTCTACATATTGTCACAGCCTACTGTGATTGTCTGATCTGGTGGTGGCCTAATCAGTCAATAAGCACATGCGTTGATAATATTCGTTGAATACAAAGCTTGCAGCTTATTATAGCAGACTATTCCATATTATGGCTGGCTGTTAGCTAGATGGCTATGAAATGTTGACACAGCAAACAACCATATGCTAGCTACATTCGACTGGCAGGCAATGCTAGTGGGGGGGGAAAAAATGTCTAGTTCTGGCGATATCCAGTTTTTCGTGGCAAGTGTCAAACATTTAGCTAACGTTATTTCATCGTTCGAAATCAATACCAACATCTATGGCCATAGGATAACTTAGCAATGTAACTAACTATGTTAGTTGCGGTAACGTTACTTGGCTAGGTCAGATCTGATTATTTAAGGTTACGTTAGCTGGCAGCTAACGTTAGCTGCATCAAATGTTCAACAAACGCTATGTCAATGCAGGCAGCAGTTATCCATGTAGCTAGCTAGCATTGAGTAGTTAGCGAACTAATGTTAGCCAGTGGTTTTCAATATTTTCAATTCAGCTGTCAAATGACCATTTACTATACAACCTGAAATAACTGTTACACCTTGGATGACATGTTAGCGAACTTACTAGTATCTAACTTAGCTTAACGACTTTAGCGTTAGCTAATGTTATGCTGCAGAGAAAGAACGACATTGGAATAATGTTAAACATCAATCTGATCAGCTGTAACGTTTAGCTAACTAACTTATTTCATTTAGATAACGTTATCTGGAAAAACTCACTTTACTGTCATAGTTTAAGTTAGTAATTAGCTAACGTTAGCAAGTTATGTTAGTCTAACCATCTAATAGAGTTTGCCAGTAGCTAACTAGTTTGCTAAAATTAACAAGATAATTCAAAACAAACCTTGCATAACTAACGTTAACGTTAGTGAGTTAACGTAGATAGTTAGCTAAATATGGCTAATGACTGAGCACCTACTTCAGTTAAGTTACCTGGCATCTACCGCCCTCTAATTTCGGATACCTGGCTGACAGTGGCAGTTCGAAAGAGTACCCCCTGTGTAGTAACGTTATATATTGAATAACAGGCACTAGTTTTTGACAACGACCCGATTTTGACAACGAAGCAACTATTCGGGGAATGCTAGCTGGCTAGGCCAAACATTTGTTTTCAGGCCTCGGTGTAGCAGTAGTGGATCTTTCTGGTAGGGAGGGAACAGTGCAAGCCACAATACATCCCTCTTGTCCTGCATGTAACAGTTTTCTTCTTGGTATAGCAAACTGCTTCGTTACCTGAACAGGTTCCTGCAGCACCGTCATTCCGTTGTCAGGCTCCTTCTCTCGTCCACTGTTTTGTGTTTCCCTCTTTCTTCAGTTCCTTTCTTAGTTCAGTATCCAGGCCAGAAGTAGTTCTGAAGATTTGAACACAACGACCGTTACCGAGCATGCCGAAAGCTCCCGAACATACCCGAAACAGATGCGAAAGTATCAGCTTACGAATAGAATCGAAGACAAGCGTAAATAACCGAAACAGTCGTTAGCCGAAATAGAAACTCATTTTTATAGCTGTGCCATTGCAACCTTGTGTCAGATCATTTCGTATTATTCTGTAAGTAAAACCGAGACACTACTTCTAGTATGATATGTTACGTTTCATATGGTATGTATTAATTTGTAATGTCCATCATCCATTTTGTATGTTATGTTAAGAAATGAAATTCCTGCAATATGTCACAAATTGTACATTTGTAAATGTATGATATGTTATGCATTCCAATTTGTTGTTGCTAACGTTAGCTAGCCTAGGGGTTGGAGTTAAGAGTTAGCTAAAAGGGTTAGCTAACATGCTAAGTAGTTGCAAAGTAGCTAAAAAGTCATTGTAAAGTTGCTAAAATTATAAAGTTGTCCATGATGAGATTCGATCACACAACCTCAAATCAAATGTTATTTGTCACATACACGTGTTTAGCAGATGTTAATGTGGGTGTAGCGAAACGCTTGTACCGTTGGGTTGCTAGACATTCACGTTACCAAACACACTCCTTTCATTTTTGCCTTAACAGGGCTTGACATTAACTTTTTTAGCCACTTGTATGTAGGACAGATTTTTTACTTGTCTGAATGATCAATTCAAAAAAGTTCTGTAATACCAGGGGCCAAAAAGGTAACTGAAAATTATGTTGTATGATGCAAGGGACCACTTCACAAAATAACCTTCATTGTTATCACTGGTATTGATAATGGAAGGCTTCTGGTCTATGATACTATGTATTATATTTTCTGCTTGAGCAAGGCATTTAAGCCCCCCCACACACACACACACACACAAAGTAAAATACTGCACGGATAGGCTACTGTATAAAACACATGTGGTCCTTCAACCCTCCATCTGGAGAGCTACTTGATGTGCAGGATTTGTATCCAACCCTGCTCAAACACACCAGATTTAGCTTATCAAGGTACCCGTTTTTTAAATATCTATATTTTTTTTAATGTGGTGTGTTTGAGCAGGGCTGGAGCAAAAGCCTGCACTCCCAGCCCTCGTGAACTCCAGGAGGAGGGTTGACCACCTTGCAACATTACAATTACAAACAAATACTTTTAATGTTTTGAAGTCGGAAGTTTACATACACCTTAGCCAAATACATTTAAACTCAGATTCACAATTCCTGACAATTAATCGTAGTAAAAATTCCCTGTCTTAGGTCAGTTAGGATCACCACTTTATTTTACGAATGTGAAATAAATAAATAGTAGAGAATTATTTATTTCAGCTTTTATTTCTTTCATCACATTCCCAGTCAGAAGTTCACATACACTCAATTAGTATTTGCTAGCATTGCCTTTAAATTGTTTAACTTGGGTCAAACGTTTCAGGTAGCCTTCCACAAGCTTCTCACAATAAGTTGGGTGAATTTTGGCCCATTCCTACTGACAGAGCTGGTGTAACTGAGTCAGGTTTGTAGGCCTCCTTGCTCTCACACGCTTTTTCAGTTATGCCCACAAACTTTCTATAGGATTGAGGTCAGGGCTTTGTGATTGCCACTCCAATACCTTGCCTATGTTTTCCTTAATCTATTTTGCCACAACTTTGGAAGTATGCTTGGGGTCATTGTCCATTTGGAAGACCCATTTGTTACCGAGCTTTAACTTCCTGACTGATGTCTTGAGATGTTGCTTCAATATAGCCACATAATGTTCCTTTCTCATGATGCCATCTATTTTGTGAAGTGCACCAGTCCCTCCTGCAGCAAAGCACTCCCACAACATGACGTTGCCACCCCCGTGCTTCCCAGTTGGGATGGTGCCCTTCGGCTTGCAAGCCTCCCCCTTTTTCCTCCAAACATAAAGATGGTCATTATGGCCAAACAGTAATATTTGTTTCATCAGACCAGAGGACATTTCTCCAAAAATGATCTTTGTCCCCATGTGCAGTTACAAACCGTAGTCTGCCTTTTTTATGGCGGTTTTGGAGCAGTTGCTTCTTCCTTGCTGAGAGGCCTTTCAGGTTATGTCGATATAGGACTTGTTTTACTGTAGTTGCACCTGTGTCCTTTTGTGTGTGCTTGATGGGCTTCCTTATTTAAAGTATGTTTACCCGCCCTTGTTTTTTGCGGGATTCATTTTGTGTTACGTGTGTGCGTTAGTTAGGTGTGTTTGTGTTCTGGACCAGGCACCCTGTGTTTTGGGTGGTCCATATATTTCCGGGCCCTGTGTTGTGGGCTTGTTTGTTTGTGCCGGATTAAAGTGCACTTTTTCCCTGTGGAACACTCTGCGTCTGATTCCTTCCTCACACTCCTAGTCCCGCTTGACATACATCCACAGGTACACCTCCAATTGACTCAAATGATGTCAATTAGCCTATCAGAAGCTTCTAAAGCCATGACATCATTTTCTGCAATTTTCCAATCTGTTTAAAGGCACGGTCAACTTAGTGTATGTGAACTTCTGACCCACTGGAATTGTGATACAGTGTGTTATACGTTAAATAATCTGTCTATAAACAATTTTTGGAAAACTTTCTTGTGTCACGCAAAGTAGATGACCTAACTGACTTGCCAAAACTATAGTTTGTTAACAAGAAATTTGTGGAGTGGTTGAAAAACAACTTTTAATGATTCCAAACTAAGTGTATGTAAACTTCTGACTTCAACTGTGTATATATATATATATATATATATATTAGAGGTCGACCGATTAATCGGAATGGCCGATTAATTAGGGGCGATTTCAAGTTTTCATAACAATCGGAAATCTGTATTTTTGGACACCGATTTGGCCGTTTTTTTTTTTCACACCTTTATTTAATCTTTATTTAACTAGGCAAGTCAGTTAAAAACACATTCTTGTTTTCAATGATGGCCTAGGAACGGTGGGTTGACTGCCTCATTCAGGGGCAGAACGACAGATTTTTACCTTGTCAGCTCGGGGGATTGAATCTTGCAACCTTACAGTTAACTAGTCCAATGCTCTAACCACCTGATTACATTGCACTCCACGAGGAGCCTGCCTGTTACACGAATGCAGTAAGCCAAGGTAAGTTGCTAGCTAGCATTAAACTTATCTTAGAAAAAACAATCAATCAATCATAATCACAAGATAACTACACATGGTTCATGATATTACTAGTTCATCTAGCGTGTCCTGCGTTGCATATAATCGATGCGGTGCGTATCGTTGCTCCACTGTGTACCTAACCATAAACCTCAATGCCTTTCTTAAAATCAATACACAGAATGTATTGTATGTATTTTCAAACCTGCATATTTAGCTAAAAGAAATCCAGGTTAGCAGGCAATATTAACCAGGTGAAATTGTGTCACTTCTCTTGCGTTCATTGCACGCAGAGTCAGGGTATATGCAACAGTTTGGGCCGCCTAATTTGCCAGAATTTTACATAATTATGACATAACATTGAAGGTTGTGCAATGTAACAGGAATATTTAAATTTATGGATGCCTCCCGTTAGATAAAATACAGAACGGTTCCGTATTTCACTGAAAGAATAAACGTCTTGTTTTCAAGATGATAGTTTCCGGATTCGACAATATTAATGACCTAAGGCTCGTATTTCTGTGTGTTGTTATGTTATAACTAAGTCTATGGTTTGATAGAGCAGTCTGACTGAGTGATGGTAGGCACCAGCAGGCTCGTAAGCATTCATTCAAAACAGCACTTTCATACGTTTTGCCAGCAGCTCGTCGCTGTGCTTCAAGCATTGCGCTGTTTATGACTTCAAGCCTATCAACTCCCGAGATTAGGCTGGTGTAACCGATGTGAAATGGCTAGCTAGTTAGCGCGCTAATAGCGTTTCAAACGTCACTCGCTCTGAGACTTGGAGTGGTTGTTCCCCTTGCTCAGCAAGGGCCATGGATTTTGTGGAGCGATGGGTAACGCTGCTTCGAGGGTGGCTGTTGTCATTGTGTTCCTGGATCGAGCCCAGGTAGGAGCGAGGAGAGGGACGGAAACTATACTGTTACACTGGCAATACTAAAGTGCCTATAAGAAGATCCAATAGGTTAATGAAATACAAATGGTATAGAGAGAAATAGTCCTAGAATTCCTATAATAGCTACAACCTAAAACTTCTTACCTGGGAATATTGAAGACTCATGTTAAAAGGAACCACAAGCTTTCATATGTTCTGAGCAAGGAATTTAAACTTTAGCTTTCTTACATGGCACACATTGCACTTTTACTTTCTTCTCCAACACTTTTTTTGCAATTTTTAAACCAAATTGAACATGCTAAATTGATTTATTGATGTATTATTTTAAGTTAAAAGAAGTGTTCATTCAGTATTGTTGTAATTGTCATTATTAAAAATAAAATACAACATTTTGGTCCTCCAATAATCGGTATTGGCGTTGGAAAATCATAATCGGTCGACCTATATATATGTATATATATATACACATATACATACAGTGGGGCAAAAAAGTATTTAGTCAGCCACCGTTCTTGTAATCATTTTGACCCCACGGGGTGAGATCTTGCGTGGAGCCCCAGATCGAGGGAGATTATCAGTGGTCTTGTATGTCTTCCATTTCCTAATAATTGCTCCCACAGTTGATTTCTTCAAACCAAGCTGCTTACCTATTGCAGATTCAGTCTTCCCAGCCTGGTGCAGGTCTACAATTTTGTTTCTGGTGTCCTTTGACAGCTCTTTGGTCTTGGCCATAGTGGAGTTTGGAGTGTGACTGTTTGAGGTTGTGGACAGGTGTCTTTTATACTGATAACAAGTTCAAACAGGTGCCATTAATACAGGTAATGAGTGGAGGACAGAGGAGCCTCTTAAAGAAGAAGTTACAGGTCTGTGAGAGCCAGAAATCTTGCTTGTTTGTGGGTGACCAAATACTTATTTTCCACCATAATTTGCAAATAAATTCATAAAAAATCCTACAATGTGATTTTCTGGATTGAAGTGTACCTATGATGAAAATGACAGGCCTCTCTCATCTTTTTAAGTGGGAGAACTTGCACAATTGGTGGCTGACTAAATACTTTTTTGCCCCACTGTATGTATGTATATATGTATATATGTATGTATGTATATATATATATATATGTATATATATATATATATATATATATATATATATATATGTATATATATATATGTGTGTGTGTGTGTGTGTGTGTGTGTATATATACACACACACACACACACACGTAATAATGACAATTACATCAATACTGAATGAACAATGAACACTTTTATTAACTTAATATAATACATAAATAAATAATGAAACATGTTAAATTTGATTTAAATAATGCAAAAACAGTGTTGGAGAAGAAAGTAAAAGTGCAATATGTGCCATGTAAAAAAGCTAACGTTTAACATGAGAACACGTGAAAGCAGGTGGTTCAATATTCTCAGTTAAGAAGTTTTAAATTGTAGTTATTATAGGAATTATGACGATTTGACTATTTCTCTCTATACCATTTGTATTTAATATACCTTTGACTATTGGATGTTCTTATAGGCACTTTAGCTTTGCCAGCCTAATCTCGGGAGTTGATAGGCTTGAAGTCATAAACAGCGTTGTGCTTCAAGCATTGCTAAGAGCTGCTGTCAAAATGCAGTAAAGTGCTGTTTGAATGAATGCTCACGACCCTGCTGATGCCTACCACCGCTCAGTCAGACTGCTCTATCAAATCATAGACTTTGTAACTGACAGTTAAAATGTAAGTCTATGTCGTTGTTTTTTGTTTTAATTGTTTACGTGTTCGCTATGCGGGGGAAATGATAAGACAAGCGAAACTACGTAGGTAATAACTGTTGTAACAGGGATCATTATTGTACCAACACACCTTCGGAGGGAAGGCAATCCCGCGCTGTGTTAGCTAAATTTTCATGTCATCGGGTGTAGTTCGTAAAGGTTGAAGTGTGTATGTTAGGATGGAAACATTATAATAATTAAGGATGAAGTGTGAATAAATGCCAGGAATACTAAGTGTGAAGTTTGATTTCCTCCCTTCTGTAATAAGCAGCCAATTAGGTAGTTTTCCTTTATTCATGTACTTTATTCATCAACTGATACTGTTATAGCTCCGGCTAAACTGTTTTTGTATGTAAGCACTTCAGAGTTATACAAAGCTAATAAGTCACTCGTAAGATAAGAAGGTTCTAAGAGTGTGCTTAACTGTGTTTTCATTAACTTTATAGTTCTCACGGAAGGTGATAATTCTGACAAACTACAGAATAAAGCCGCCAGGTAAAATCAAGGAACGGTTGTGCTCGTGGTTACTGGAGGGAGTTACAGACTTAAATATAATATAATCAACACAGAAATACGAGCCTTTGGTCATAAATATGGTCAAATCCAGAAACTATAATTTCGAAAACGTTTATTCTTTCAGTGAAATACGGAACCATTCCGTATTTTATCGAACGGGTGGCAACCCTAAGTCTAAATATTGCTGTTACATTGCACAACCTTCAATGTTATGTCATAATTATGTAAAATTCTGGCAAATTAATTACAGTCTTCACACAGTTCACAACATGCCAGGCGGCCCAAACTATTGCATATACCCTGACTCTGCTTGCACTGAACCCAAGAGAAGTGACACAATTTCGCTAGTTAATATTGCCTGCTAACAGGAATTTCTTTTAACTAAATATGCATGTTTAAAAATATATACTTCTGTGTACTGATTTTAATTAAGGCATTAATGTTTATGCTTAGGTAGATCTGTGAAACGATTGCTCTTTTTTGCGAATGCGCTTTTGTGAAATCATCACCTGTTTGGCGAAGTTGAAGTAGGCTGTGACTCGATGATACATTAACAGGCATTGATTATATGCAATACAGGTCAAGCTAGTTAACCTAGTAATATCATCAACCATGTGTAGTTAACTAGTGATTGTGAAGATTGTTTTTTATAAGATACGTTTAATACTAGCTTGCAGCCACAAGGTCCTTTTGACGCCCTGCTTAAGTAACCTGCTGTCTTATGTAATCTTATGTAATCATACCAAAAGTAACATATCATACTAATTTGAGTGTCCCAGTTTAAAATGTACTATGCTACGTCTAGTCTATGAGACCAGGCTGGCCATTATAGTGTCTGTGACAGCATGGGCAATACCATTGAGGCTATAACCCATAGGAATCCTCACTCAGTTCAAAACTTTGACTACTTTAAAATGGTGGAAGCCCTCAATGGCGCTATCATGTGGAGAAGTGCAGCTAAACTGAGGAGCAATTTACTTACCTGTTTGGTCAGGGCCAACATGAGGGATAGTTTATCCTGTGTCAGTGAGTGTAACTATTAAGTTAAGTTTGAGCATCTTAGCAATTCAATGTTTTCTATACAGCTGTCAACATTCTACAAGGAAAGAGCCACCTAATCAATTATATAATCATTAACTAGATTACCCCAGATACCAGACGTAGAATGTAGTCATTGAGAAGAATTAATCTAAAAATCTATTGACTTTCAGAATTGACTTTGTTTAGACATCCAGCCTTTATTGTAGTTTCATCACCAGAGACAAGTCTTCAAATGCACAGTATTTATTTATTCGGGGTGGTACATGCATTCACACAGTCTTGATTTATAGGATCGTGCCCACTATATGGTTGATATGTCAAGTGATAAAATCCCAAATGATCAATTAAAACTTTATTGAAAAACTGCACTTGTCCTCATGTGAAAATTACACATCAAAGTTTATATTTATATAGCACATTTCTTACAACAAATGCATTTCAAGGTGTTCAAAGTCATACATTGCAAGGAATGTGGCACTTAACATCCTTCCTCTTGACAGGTTTCAATAGGTAACCAGGGGATTCTCTCTACCACATGTGAGTGCCCTCCATGCGGCATTTTGCGGTTCACAATATTGGTTGTATAGATTTGGAATGTGAGTGGAGGAAGCCAGCCATGCCCAACCAGGTGCGGTCATTGGAGGACCTGTACCCAGCCAAAGACTACAACCCTTTGTCCCGAGAGACCACAGGGGAGGCTCTTCAGTGGCAAAGGAACCGTCTCTGGAGCAGGTTCAATGGAATAGCATGGCTCCTCGAACCTGAGGCAGAACAACCGCTATCCCCCCTGTCATCCCATTCGGTACCGAAAAAACAATATAACTTTAAAAATGGGTGAATCTTTCCTTGAAGTACTTTACACCACTTAATGTTTGGGCACCCCTTCTAATATCAACGAATACATCCCAAAGAGTATCTCTACCAAATTGTCTATCTACTGTGTAACGGTTTGTCACGGCTTTCTTCCTGGGAAGGAGAGGCAGACCAAAACGCAGCGTGGTTATAGTTCATGGTTCTTTAATAAGAAACTACAAAACAATAAAACAATAAAACCGTAACAGTCCTAACTGGTGCATAAAACACAAAGACAGGAAACAATCACCCACAAAATACCCAAAGAATATGGCTGCCTAAATATGGTTCCCAATCAGAGACAACGAAAAACACCTGCCTCTGATTGAGAACCAATCTAGGCAAATCTAGACTACTACTTACCTAGACACCTAAACTGAACACAACCCCATAAATCTACAAAAAACCCTAGACAAGACAAAACATATAAATCACCCATGTCACACCCTGGCCTAACCAAAACAATAAAGTAAACAAAGATAACTAAGGCCAGGGCGTGACACGGTTACATCACTTTTTGATGCTAAGGCCCTGGATAGATGGTTAGCTAAAAGAGTTAAGGTTAGAGGAAGGATTAGCTAACATGCTAAGTAGCTAAAAAGTAGTAAGTACTTCAAGTTGCTATTTAGCTAAAAAGCTAAAGTTGTCCGTGATGAGATTCAACCCTTTGGGTTGCTAGACGTTCGTGTTATACATCCACCCTGACCAACCACCCTTTTTTCCCTGAAAGGTTATGACCCTTTTTCTCAATTTTAGCCTAAAATGACATACCAAATCTAACTGCCTGTATGTAGCTCAGGACCTGAAGAAAGGATATGCAAATTCTTGATACCATTAGAAAGGAAACACTTTGAAGTTTGTGGAAATTTGAAATTAATGTAGGAGAAAAACACATTAGATCTGGTAAAATATAAGAAAAAAAAGTGTTGAAAAAAATGTGTCCCATCTTTGAAATGGAAGAGAATGGCCATAATGTACTATTCCAGGTTAGGCGCAATTTAGGTTTTGGCCACTAGATGGCAGCAGTGTATGTGCAAAGTTTTAGACTGATTCAATGAACCATTACATTTCTGTTCGGGGGGACCGATAGAGGTACATTTTTTAATTAGCACCACTTCTGGGATGTTTTCATATAACCTGAGGAGTGTTTGTACCAAATTTCATGTTTTTATCCTCTTTATCCTCACTAAGGGCCCGGACTTATCAATACATGTACTTATGGTTGATGACCATTGACCAAAATGATTGATAAAGTAAAGCATGAACTATTTCTAAACATTTTGTATGGCATTGATATGTTAATGTAAACATCTAAACAATGTAAGCATAGAAAGCCAGGATGTACAGTTGTGATGTTTTCTTGAGGAGAGTGAGGAAATGTATAAAGTTGCAGCACAATGGCATTCATTTCCTCCACGAGGCAGTGTTTCAGTCATGAAACACTAGATGGCGCCAAAAGACTGTCGAGATTAGAACAATGACGACTACTACTACTACTACTACTACTACTACTACTACTACTACTACTACTGTACCTCTCTCCACTCAACATATGCAGCTTGTATTTCCATGTAGCATTCCTATAGACCTGATTTGGCCCCCTGCTGCTATACACTTTTTTCATATCCAGATAACCACACCCTTGCTCTTCACATACAAACATAATATCCACATACAGCAACATACATATTATTCTTGAAGTCGTAACTTCTAAATGTGCTTATGACATTCAAAATAGATGAATGATCAGGCCAGAAGAGCAGGGTCCATTGTTCTCTCTTAGCCAACTTGCAGTTATCCCCCAGAGATAACACAACACAAAGGTCACGACATATAGCACACATCAGGCCCATCATATCCTGGCAACATATACTTTCTTCACAGCTGCTGGAGAATAATTCTATAGGGGAATGAGGAATGTTTTTAAATGATTGTCCAGTGTCACAGAGTGAAAAGGGTAGCCGAATAATAATCACACTAAGCGTGAGAGGCACATACCGTACTGCTGGACATATATTCTAATGTACTGTATGTCCTCTAGATGGTAGAGGAGAGCTATCGCTGTTCAGTTTGAAAACCCATGTCTGAAATTATTCATGCGTGTTTGACGAAATGAAGAGTCACAAATTCCTTATATTAATGTAATCAATCCATTTGTACTTTTTATGTCACATTGTAGGGAAAACACAGCACTAAACTAGGATGATTAACATGCCCCAGGTTCATGTTTATTCTACCAAGAGACATTTCAACAACAACACTTACATCTATGAATTATGACTAGATTGAGCAGATGTCATTTTTTTTTAAAGCACACAAACCTGTAATCAAATCCTGTCAAATGAAATCTCCAGAATAGATTCAAATGTCCTAGCTTACACCACATCTAAAAAATGTTTAAAAAAAAGTGTTGTTCCCGACTAAAAACTGGGTCATTGTGTGTGCATGCTTCTGGATATTTTTGTTACCAGTAATACGAGCTTGTCTTTTAATCACAAATCCATTTGCTGTTAGCACAGGGCAGGCTATTTCTGAGGTTTATAAAACTATCCTCAGTTTTCCCACGGTGTGGCTAAAGCACTATAATGCCAGCACCAGCAGAGCCACATGGCCTAAGCCAAAGGCACATTAGCCTCGGTTCCTCTCAGACCAGTTAAGGTTCCACATTGTGACATAACCTTCTGGCCCATTGAGGGAGTATTGTTGAATAAGTGAAATGTTGCAGCAAGTGAAGACTGACGAATGATGCAGTGTCATGACACAGGCTGCTTCAGTATGTTAGACAATGTACAGTATCTGATGCTGTCTGGACCAAAAGAGTACGGCATGTCATACTATTTCTGGCCAGAACAGCAGATACATGGGTGACATATAGAGGGGGCGGCAGGTAGCCTAGTGGTTAAAGCGTTGGACAAGTAACCGCAAGGTTGCAAGATCGAATCTCTGAGCTGACAAGGTAAAAACCTGTCATTTTGCCCCTGAACAAGGCAGTTAACCCACTGTTCCTAGGCCATCATTGAAAATAATAATTAGTTCTTAACTGACTTGCCTAGTTAAATAAAAGCTCAAAAATAAATATAGAGGGACGCTGTTTCGCTCGCTCGGGTTCTATCTCTGGTGATATATTTTCTGTAGAGAGGAAGAGGCAAAGCAAGAGGCCAACATCTGTCCAGTATAAGCCCAATGGGTTCCATGGGAATAATATGCTTGTCACTTGCTTTCGGGACAAAGACTCCTATTGTTTGGGTGGAGACATGAGCATCTCATCATTATATACATATCTCTGGTTTCAGCCTCTTGGGAATTGGAAAGGAAAGTTGGCAGGTGCACAGCGCACTGTAAGGATGTTGGATTTCCCGAAATTAAATTGAAGTTTCACCAAAATGATATAATTACTGCCGTCTAAATAAAACCATTCAAAATACTTCACCAGGGAGCTTGACTTAGCCACAGAGGATAATTTTTTGCTGTGAATTGTTTCAAATCACAAGTGTGTTTGGGAAGCCCGCAATTTGGGTAGCGCATGTAGAAATGTTATTTTTATTTAACTAGGCAAGTTAGTTACACAAATTCTTACTTACAATGACGGCCTACCAAAAGGCAAAAGGCCTCCTGCTGGGACGAGGGCTGGGATTATAAAAAATACCAATATAGGACAAAACACACATCACGACAAGAGAGACACCACAACACTACATAAAGAGAGCACTAAGACAACAACATAGCATGGCAGCAACACCACATGACAATATGGTAGCAACACAACATGGCAGCAGGGATCTCAGATAGGGGGGAGTGAGGCCTAAGAGGTTTTCTTTTTTTAAAGCATCAAACAGTGGGTCTTGCGACAGGTATACAGAGATGACCAGTTTACAGAGGAGTATAGAGTGCAGTGGTGTGTCCTATAAGGAGCATTGATGGCAAATCTGATTGCCGAATGGTAAAGAACATCTAGCCACAAGAGCGCACACTTACCTGCCAATCTATAAATTACGTCTCTGTAATATAGCATGGGTAGGGTGGTCAGCTGAATCAGGGTTAGTTTGGCAACTGGGTTGAAAGAGGAATCATTACAGAGGAAAGCAAGTATAGATTTAACCTTAGCCTGCAGCTTTGATATGTGCTGAGAGAAGGACAGTGTACCATCTAGCCATACTATCAAGTACTTGTATGAGGTGACTACCTCAAGCTCTAATCCCTCAGAGGTAGTAATCACACCTGTGGGGAGAGAGGCATTCTTCTTACCAAACCACATGACCTTTGTTTTGGATGTGTTCAGAACAAGGTTAAGGGCAGAGAAAGCTTGTTGGAAACTAAGAATGCTTTATTGTAGAGCGTTAAACACAAAATCAGGAGAGCTGAGAATAAGACTGTATCATCTGCATATAAATGGATGAGAGAGCTTCCTACTGCCTGAGCTATGTTGTTGATGTAAATTGAGAAGAGTATGGCACAGCAGATGTTCTGAAGTTATACACTACACTCTTTGAAAGAGGTAGTTAGCAAACCAGGCCAAAAGACCCCTCAGAGACACCAATACTCCTTAGCTGGCTCACAATAATGGATTGGTCTATCGAATCAAAAGCTTTGGCCAAGTCAATAAAAATAGCAACATTGCTTAGAATCAAGGGCAATGATGACATCATTTAGGACCTATAAGGTTGCAGTGACACATCCATAACCTGAGCGGAAACCAGATTACATACCAGAGAGAATACTATAGACATCAAGAAAACCAGTCAGTTAATTATTGGATTATTCCAACAGTTTTGATAAACTTGGCCAAATCGAAATTGGAATAAGGGGTGCACTGTGGCTGCCTTCCAAGCAATGGAAACCTCCCCAGAGAGGAGAGACAGGTTAAAAAAGGTCAGAGATAGGCTTGGCGATGATAAGATCTAAGACATCTGGTCAAGTTTAAGGAGCTCCTTTAGCACTCAGTGACAGCCTGCAGGGATAAACTTTGTATTGGTACAGGGGGAAAAGAGGGAGGAGCATCGGCCTTATCACATTAGAAGGGGTGGGAGATGAGGAGCTGTTGGACAGGCAATGAGGCATGGCTGAGTCAAATAGAAATCCTGGCTTAATGAAGTGGTGATTAAAGAGCTCAGCCATTTGCTCCTTGTCAGTAGCAACCACATCATCAACATTAAGGGACATGGGAAGCTGGGTTTATTCTCCAGGTCTTTTACCATTTTCCAGAAATTCTTGGGGTTAGACCCATAGAGATAACTGCACCTTAAAAACCTATTGGTGCAGCGATCTCTTTAGCGGGATCATTTTGGTCAACATCCGCTGAATTGCAGAGCGCCAAATTCAAATTAAATTACTAAAAATATTATCATTTTCATGAAATCACAAGTGCAATATACCAAAACACAGATTAGCTTGTTGTTAATCCACCTGGCATGTCAGATTTAAAAAAAACTTTACATCGAAAGCTATCCAAGCGTTTATGTTAGGACAGCTCTCTCAGCAGACAAAACATTACAAACAGCTAGCAGCAAAGTAGATTGGTCACGAAAGTCAGAAAATAAATAAAATGAAATCACTTACCTTTGATGATCTTCGGATGTTTGCACTCACGAGACTCCCAGTTACACAATAAATGTTAGTTTTGTTCTATAAAGATTATTTTTATATCCAAAAACCTCCATTTGGTTGGCGCGTTTTGTTCAGTAATCCACAGGCTCGTGCAGGTCACGACGGGCGACGAAAATTCCAAATAGTATCCGTAAAGTTTGTAGAAACATGTCAAACGTTTTTTATAATCTATCCTCAGGTTGTTTTTACAATAAATAATCGATAATATTTCCACCGGACGATAGCTTTTTCAATAGGAGGGAGAGAGATAAGGTCTGCTCCAAGCTGCTCGCGCATGCAACAATCTAAGGACACCCAGCTATCCACTGACGCGATGTGATCATTCTCGCTCATTTTTCAGAATAAAAGCCTGAAACTATGTCTAAAGACTGTTCACACCATGTGGAAGCCATAGGGAAAGGAATCTGGTTGATATCCCTTCAAATGGAGGGATGGCATGCAATGGAACAGAGGTTTCAGAAAAACAGCTCTTCCTGGTTGGATTTTCCTCAGGTTTTCGCCTGCAATATCAGTTCTGTAATACTCACAGACAATATTTTGACAGTTTTGGAAACTTTAGAGTGTTTTCTATCCTAATCGGCCACTTAAATGCATATTCTAGCTTCTGGGCCTCAGAAATAGGCAGTTTCATTTGGGTACGTTTTTCATCCAAACATCAAAATACTGCCCCTAGTCTCACGTACACAACACATTTATTCTTTGCCTCACACAAGTCAACAAAGTCTGCTTTTGTAACATCCATTGTGAATGAAAAAATGGTGATTGTAACATTGTGAATGTGACACCCATTGCCTATTTGAAAAATCCTTCCAACCCTCCCAGCCTCGATAATCAACTAGCCTTGGTGTGAAAGAGCAAAATATCATGATCTGATGATCCCATATATCCAGTGGAAAAGTCCAGTGGAAACGTCCCACCTGGACGAGCCTGATGGGCCGTCCGGTTGGGCGTAACATCCCGATAAACCGGCAGAAGCGTGGGAGCCTGGGGATCTGTCGGAGGCATGAAAGCCTGTCGGTCCCGTTGAGGCGTGGGAGCCCGATGAACCGGCTGAGGCGTAGACACCTGACGAGCTGGCTGAGGCGTAAAAACCTGACGTTCCGGCTGACGTGGCATGGGCGCCTGCCGAGTCCTAACAGGGGTATGGAAACCTCTCAAGCCAGCTAGTGTGTGGAAGCCCGACGAGTCAGCTGAAGCACCCCCGGTTCCATCGGCGGCGGCGCCCGGCGTCAGAACAAGGGGAAACAAAGCAACATGACGACAATAAATGCAGAAGCAGGGAAGCAAAAGCAGAAGCAGGGAACAGAGCTGGGGAACAGACAGATATAGGGAGGTAATAACACAGGTGATTGAGTCCAATGATTCGCTGATGCGCGTGCCGAGGGAAGCAGGAGTGTGTAATGCTGGGCAGCCAAGCGTCCTCGAGCGCCAGGGAGGGAGAGCGGGAGCAGATGTGACATGGCTGGACCCTATGATATTTTGATACAATGTTGAACTTCACTAGCAATAGCTCAAGTCAAGACAGATGGAAAGGGAGGGGGACAGGCGGAGAAGAGAGATGAATGTGATTGAAAGAACCAGAATTTTCATCAGGATATTTTCGACTGTTTTTATTTGTCGGCTTTAGGCCTATGTATTTTACTTAGTTGTTGATGGAAGGTATAGGCCTACTGCTGTATTGGTCTATAGGCTATCTCTGAGTTCTATTAGCTCATTTCTTCAGCCGCCAATGGACCAAAGTGTATTAAATGTGGCCATGTGGCAGTGGCTAGTGCTCTCGCCATAGTTTAATTTTCAGCCACAAATACAAACATACACTTTGGCCTATAGCCTGGTCCCAGATTTTTGGTGCAGTCTGTCAACAACCAGTGGAATTGGCTGACTGCACAAACAAATAGGACAAGGCTTACTTTCACCTTCCAAATTCAATGTTGTGTAAGGTAAAGCGGATGGATACCTGCACAACTAACTACATTCAACTGAAATGTGTCAGTTAACACAACCCCTCTGAATCTGAGATGTGTGTGTGTGGCTGGGGGTAATCGACATCAGTGCCCAAGGGCAGTTGTTGGGTGTTAACTGCCTTGCTTAAGGGCAGAACAGCAGATTTTTCCACCTTGCCAGTTCAGGGATTCGAACCAGCAAACTTTTGGTTAACCGCTAGGCTACCTGCCGCTCTACTCTAGATGGCTGACCAATAAATGTGTCACTACGCCCACACACAAATTACAAGTTTGACAATGACACTCATTGCTTTCCTGTCAACCTTCATGTAGCAAGGACACTTCTATTCAATGTCTCACTTCACCTTATGTTAGCTACAGCAGGACATGTTCAAGTGTTTTTTATGTTATCTCCCCCACAGCTAGTAATCTCATTCAGCACTGTGCTGAATGGTTGAAGTGGTTGAAGTGATTGAGATGAGTGAGATGTAGGACTGAGTGGGTACCCTCTAGCCTGGGTACATTGTCATCAAGTGTCCTTCGAATGTCAACACTGTGTCACTCAAGAGGAGAGAGAGAGCTTCAGTTCTCTTTGTCATGCATACACACTCAAATTCAACTCACCTCAGACCACACCCCAGGGCTCACTTCAGTGCCCCCTTATGTTTTTGCATTGGAGGTCAGAGATACCAGCTACCCCTTGTCTGCAGAGCAGGGGCCAGCCTGCCAGACAGGAGTGTCTGGTGTGTCAATGGCTGTAAGTCTTTTCACCACCACACAAACAACCCAGAGAGAAAAATACCTCAGGCATGTTAGAGTTGTTTTGACGATGCTATGGTCACTATGCTTATTAGTACAATACGGGTGGTGGCAGGAGAGGTTTCCTTATGTAAGACACTAAATGGATCATCTCCCTCTCCCTCCATATTTTCCCAATTTGTTGAAGTTATCTTCCTATCTTTCTTTCTCTACATGTTTTTTGTTCTTAGATCTTGTACCCCCCTCTTTAGGGGTAAGGGGAAATACTCACTGAAAGCACCACAGCATAATGGCTGATGATGTTTTACCACAAATCATTCATAACACACCGAACAAAAATATAAACACAACCTGTAAAGTGCTGGTCCCATGATTCATGAGCTGAAATGCATTTCTCTTTTGCCAAGACAATCCATCCACCTGACAGGTGTGACATATCAAGAAGCTGATTAAAACGGCAAGATCATTACACAGGTGCAACTTGTGCTGGGGACAATAAAAGGCCACTTTAAAATGTGCAGTTTTGTTGCACAACACAATGACACAGATTTGTCAAGTTGAGGGATCGTGCAAATGGCATGCGGACTGCAAGAATGTCCACCAGAGCTGTTGCCAGAGAATTTAGTTAATTTCTCTACCATAAGCTGCCTCCAACATCGTTTCAGAGAATTTGTCAGTACGTCGAACCGGACTCACAACCGCAGACCACGTGTAACCACACCAGCCCAGGACCTCCACATCCGGCTTCTGAGGGGGTGCTGAGGAGTGTTTCTGTCTGTAAAAATGCCCTTTTGTGGGGAAAAACTAATTCTGGTTGGCAGTGTGTGGGCTCAGGCCCACCTATGGCTGCACCCCTGTCCAGTCATGCGAAATCCATAGATTAGGGCCTAGTGAATTTGTTTGAATCGACTGATTTCCAATTTATGAACTGTAACTCAGTAAAATATTTCACATTTTTGGATGTTACATTTATATTTTTGTTCAATATAGAATCAAATGCCTGTAACAGCTCAGGGTTGTATATTACTGTGTAATTCTCTATACAGTACTATACAATACTGACAATTACTACTCAGTATGTCTTCCTACAGGATAGAACAGCAGCCTCTGGTAAGACACGGGGCGGGGGCCTATGCATATATGTACATCTGGTGCACAATATCTAAGGAAGTTTCTAAAACCACACTCAATGAGCTGTATCCAGCCATAAGCAAACAGGAAAATGCTCATCCAGATGCGGCGCTCCTGGTGGCCGGGGACTTAATGCAGGGAAACTTAAATCAGTTTGACCTAATTTCTATCAGCATGTTAAATGTGCAACCAGTGGGCAAAACATTCTAGACCACCTTTAGACCCCCTTTTCATATGCGCCAAATGCACACGTGACAAATAAACTTTGATTTGGTGTTGGAGTCGTGCCTGGCCGTGCAGTCATGAGTGAACAGGGAATACAGGAGGGGACTGAGCACGTACACCTGAAGGGCCCCCGTGTTGAGGATCAGTGTGGCAGATGTGTTGTTACCTACCCTTACCACCTGGGACCGGCCCAGACCTTACAGTGAAATGCTTACTTACAGGCTCTAACCAATAGTGCAAAAAATGTGTTAGATGAACAATAGGTAAGTAGTAGGTAAGTCAACTTTATAGAGTTGACTCTTGTAAAGTCTTTGTAACATAGAGAGTCTGGTAACATCGAAAGGTGGGAAACGGAACCATATTTCGATAATCCAACCAGTTGAAAATATGCATTGGTACTTAATGAATATGATCTCAGATCAGTTGTTGTCTGATACATTACTACTAATGACAGGATGACATAAACTGTATCTTGGAAAGTCGACACATTCTAGTTATCAGATTCACATGGAATTGTTGTGCAATTTAAATGTTTAAATATGAAACTATGTGAAATTATGAAATGTAATTTTAGCTTCTTAAATGAGAGAACGGTTTGTCATAGAGAAACTTTGCTCACTCAGAGGCCCCTCCCAAGTGAACAGACATTGGTTGTAAAACTATGAAACACACCCTTCTTTCATCACTATATAAACCCGTTGACGAAAATTCAACTTTCTGTTCCGAGAATGTGAGGATGATGGTCCTACGTTAAAAGGGCTCAGATAATAATCTAACGAAATTAGCATTGTGTTCAATGTGAAGGTGACGATCGACACGCTGAAAGGATGAATTTCAACTATACCAGCCAGAATATAGCACAAGCTTAAAAGTATGGTAACTTGGTATGAACGTTGAACTCTTATTCACTCCAGAAGTGATCCCTCCTAGCCTTTGGGTTAGCAGTAGCCGCTGTAAAACATGGGCTAGGAAAGGACGGACGACGTATCCAGTCTAACACACACACAACGATACTACAACGTAGACAGTTTACCACCAAAGACATTCTTCAGAGAACAAGAGATCCATGCTGGACAACCCGGCCTTCTATCTACGACCAATTTACCAAAGGGGCAGCTCAGAGTAAATATTAATTGCATTTTCCTTTGTCAAATGGGAGGTTATTTAGAATGCATAAGATACTGTATTTACGATAGCATAGCTTCCCACGGCCCGATAGACACAACATATTTTTGTTCCTCAGTCTTCCCGCTCTTTCATTCAAAACCCAACCCCCTTTCTTTGTGTAACCAGCCGTCATATCAGTTCCGTCCGCTATTTTCGTTTTCCTTTATGACATCATTTGTAATCAATGTATGATCCATTCTGTGTAGATGTAATTCTGTGTGATTATTTAGGTGTTTAGTAAATAAATAATTAAACCAAATTTTGTATTGCTGATTCAACTTGTTAGCCAGGGTTCATGAAGATAACCAACAATTTACAACTTTCAGATGAGACTGAATAAAATGACGATTAAATATTGACTGCTACAGATGTAAAAGATTACTAGGTCTTAAGAGTTTATTCGGAAGATGACAGCTCTATAAACATTATTTTGTGGTGCCCCGACTTTCTAGTTAATTACATTTACCTGATTAGCTTAATCAGGTAATATTAATTACAGAGAAATTATTTTAGAGAATAGCATGTCATATCACTTAATTCGGCATAGCCAAAGACACGACAATGCATAGACGATGAACAGAGAGTAGCAGTAGCGTAAAAGATGGGTTGGCGGGTTGTGGGTGGCAGGACACAATGCAGATAGCCCGGTTAGCCAATGTGCGGGAGCACTGGTTGGTCAGCCCATTTGAGGTAGTATGTACATTAATGTATAGTTAAAGCGACTATGCATATATGATAAACAGAGAGTAACAGCAGCGTAAAAAGAGGGGTTAGGGGGGGCACACAATGCAAATTGTCCGGGTAGCCATTTGATTATCCGTTCAGGAGTCTTATGGCTTGAGGGTAAAAGCTGTTGAGAAGCCTTTTTGTCCTAGACTTGGCATTGGTACCGCTTGCCATGCGGTAGGAGAGAGAACAGTCTATGACTGGGGTCTTTGACAATTTTTGGGCCTTCCTCTGATACCGCCTGGTGTAGAGGTCCTGGATGGCAGGCAGCTTAGCTCCAGTGATGTACTGGACTGTACGCACTACCCTCTGTAGTGCCTTGCGGTCAGAGGCCGAGCAATTGCCGTACCAGGCAGTGATGCAACCCGCCAGGATGCTCTCGATGTTGCAGCTGTAGAACCTTTTGAGAATCTCAGATAAATTAATTAAATTCCCTGCATTTGACCCCTCCAGAGTGACAGGAATCTAAAGAATAGGAGGATCTTTGTCAACCCCAATAGATTACTTATTCAAGTAGCGTTTCAAGTCTGGGAAACAACCTACTTGTACTGACCCGATTTTACTTCCCTTTTATTTTCTGTTTGTAAAGTCAAGTTTCTTCTGGTCTCTATCCAACAACTCAAAAATCAAATGCTTCAAATGCATACTTATAAAGCAAAATGAAGAAATTGTAACCGTTCAACCGTTTTCTATCACTATCATTTCAGATTTAAAAAAATGATATAAAGACTGTTGGAATAACAGAGCCTTTTAGTGCTTTCGGGCTCTTTCCCTCCCCCAGCTAGTAGTGGGTGTTTTTCTTTTGGATTTGGAAGAAGGTTGTGTAGGTTGTGTTTTGTGTAAGGGGCTTTTTGATAAAATCAGGCTGCTTATGTGTTTTGCCATTTATTTTCCATTTTCTCTTCATCCGTTGTTATTTGAACAGCAATTTGTCATGCCACCTGCTACGTCTGACAACATCTATACACTATTTGGAATTTCAAGGAGTTGATAATGAACCTTTGACAGAGAAAAAGTTTAGAATAGGTGTTCCATGCGCTGATGAAACATAGTCATTACCTTTTTGAGAGTTTCTAGTATGCTCTTCTACTAGTGCAAGTCTAATACAATTATTATGGATGGCAGGGAATGCACCAAGAGATGTAACTGAATATGAAAGTTGTCATAACACAGCAAAAGGATACAACACTGAAAAATGGGGCCACATCTTTGCGAATCGCTCCAATTTAAGACCTTTAAATACCAGCGCCACTGACCCATTACCCTGGTTTTAAAAATCCTGTCTTTTACCTTTTGAACCTGGCCTGTTGGCACAATAGACTAGCATCCATCTCTTCTACTTGATTATTACTATACATTATACACCAATCAAATGAGATACTGGAAGTGGATGAGATTTACCTCATATTACCTATTTTAATGGCTTCCAATCCACACTCAGAATTTTTTTTTTCCAAAAGGGTTCTTTGGCTGTCCCCATAGGAAAAGCATTTTTGGTTCCAGGTAGAACCCTTTTTGGCTCCAGGTAGGACCCTTTTGGGAAAGGGAAAAGGTAGAAAGGATTCTAAAAATGGTTCTTAAAAGGGTTCTGCTGTGGGGACAGCTGAAAAGTTTTTTTAGATTGTATATATAGCACCATAGCACAGTATTTGCAAAATGGGTTTAGATTTAAATTGTCGCCCCATGGCCCCGACTCCCAGCTCTCTTATCCTTAACAAATCGCAGTACCTCATAACCAAGGCCATGCAGACTTACAAGGGGTTTCGTAATGCAGAGATCGCTCCCAAGTGCGAAAATGGAGATCACTCCCATATTCACCTCAGTACCACAAGGCGGCTCTCAATCTCTCTTTCCATCCCGTTCGGGCGGAGAAAAAGCTTGGGAGAGCAGGATGTTTTTACACCATAACCAATCCCACAGCCCCCTGGCCTGCCTACCATCCTCCAACACTAATGCTGTTTATATTAGAATTTCTAAGGAAAAAAAGCTAATAAATGGAGGCAGTTTGCTGAACCTCGAGAGTGACCCGAAAAAGCAGAGCACCAAACCACTTTGTCTTAGCATTGTTGCATATTTGTGGCTTGGGCTCGAATCTTAGGCCCACCTTGAATTATTTATACATTGGCTTTTACTTGTGGGTAAGGGGTGAGGTTGGGACAGGGTATTATTGGAGCATCATAAGATGGGTCTAGCAATAAAGTACAGATGTAGGATCTTACATTTGACCAGTATTGTTGTAGCAAAACAATCCTGCAGCAACAGGATTTTAATGTTTAGTCCATAATGTGGCTTGATCGGTGGTTAGGCTATTAGCTGGACAAAAGTATGGCTACATGAAAAGTGCAATACTGTTAATATAACCATGTTTTAATATAGGTTCTCAATGAATTGATGTAAATCATGAAGCTCAGCTGCATTTCCTGTGGTGTGGAAAGATTCTCAGCAACAAGAGAGTGATCAAATTAAATCCTACACCTGTTGTTTGGTTGATAGTATTGTTTTATGTATGAGTTTGCTACTATGTGAGAAGATTCTAATCAACTCGTCTAAAAGGGACATCTTTTGTCTTTGAAGAACAGATGTTTAAAAGGAGTAGAGTTTTTGGAAAGTGTCTTGTGTTAATACCTGTGGGCTGAGGAAAGGGTTGAAGTCAACAACTGTGTCCTCACAAGCACCACCAAAACAACACGCCACAAAGACCTTGAAGGAGGCAACAATTAGCGCGTTATGAAAGGCTAATTGAACAAGGGGCCAGTGGTATTTTTGCAGAGTCTTTGGGTAGAGATCTTCAGGCAATGTGGCATTAATGGGAGTGATTCTAAACACTTCCTATTCCCGTTCTGCCCACAGGGAGAGTAGAGCTATTCCGTGTTTTTCCAGGCTTGCTGAAATTCCACCCTAGTTAAAAGATTCTGACGTGTGGATTAAAGGGGTGCCTCAACAAGACTAATGTGCTAGTGCCGCAGGCTGAATTAGTCTTAAAACAATGAGGAGGCTGCTCCCGAAACAAACCAGCAACAACATAGAGATTAACACATCCCTATTCATGGGGAGGAAAGTAGACAATAGATGAATGTGTGTGCGCTCTTAGAAAACAAGAAAATGCGAGTCTGACAAGTCCGTAGACTTATGTCAGACTAGTCTCGCAAGATTCAGATTACATAAAACAGAAGTTCATCTCATTGATTCTAGTCTGCTTTCATCAGACTGGAAAAAAATAAAATAATAGGTTGTGTTCTAAGCGTTCTAATTTTGCTGTGGGGTATATAAAATAAGTTCAGCTCTATCCCTTTCACAATACTTCAACCTGCAGTGTGTGTGTGTATGTACAGATGTGTGTGTGAATTGTGAACCCTTTACTTTTGGACAGGAGAGATGGAGTAGAGGGCCATGACCATTGATTTCCTGATGATTGGCTAAGGCCAAGATCTGTCTCTCACATCTTTTAATCTTGGCAAACAGACTAGACTAACCACTGGGACAAAACACCATCAGAAAGCTATAGTGGTGTAGACTGAAGGAGCCATTATAGGCTGGTTTAAAGTCTGTTGTTAATGGTTTAGGATTAGTGGTATGCTGTATGAGCACTTCTGTGGTTGTGTCTCTCAACGTGCAGAAGTAGCTCACCTTGCTCATCCAATTATGTATCTAAGTGATTTCCAAGGGCAAGGTAGTTATTTTTTTTCTCACAAGGATTTGACCTTATGTTCAACTTTTCAAAACAACACTCAAGTGTTCTTATTTTAGGGCATGTAAGTTTGCTTGAAAGTGAATCCCCAAATAGGAAGTAAAACTTTGGGAAAGTGTTGTGTTGTGTATGCGTTCCAAAAAAATGGACCCAGTTTCTGGCCATGTTCATACAAATTGACAGTTTTTTTTAATTCATATGATAATGGAGAAAGTGAGGAAACCTTAATTAAAAAAAATCTGAACAGAAAACATTCACCACAGGTTGTAGCAAAGAAACAAATGAGTTAAAATGAAAGAGGGCATGAAGGAAAACAGAAAACCTCAAAAAGAAACGATGGAATGACTGTGCCAGTTAAACAAGAAAGTTCACCTCCCAACCAGCGTCCATTGAGCCAACAAAGAAGAGAGGGGGAAGAAAACATGGCTTGAGTGTGGATTGTTTATGGATGAGAAAAAACAAACAGGCAGGGCTGAGCTGAGCAAAAACATGCATGGCACCATCTGGTGCCATGATGCATTCTCAGATACTCACCACGATTGACTTACCCGAACACAGACACACAAACACACAGCATCTTTCTCCACACATTCAGAGCCAACGCAGGGGACCTCCCTTCCCTTTAATATTTTTCATTGTCATGTTGGTTCTTAAGAAAAAAATGTAAAATGTAATGTGTTGCCCCCTGGGAGATCTTGCCCACGCTCAATCTGCTAAGGGTGAACTTGTTAAACTTGGATGTTAAAAAAAGATGGCATGAATAGAAGAAAACACTTGTTTGACGGATGGCTGCCAAAAGGACTCTCAGCATTATGCAGTTCACCTGCTTATTGAATGAAAATGCTTATTTCTCTCAACTTCCCCCTGTTACATGAACCCGAGATTGCATCTTATACAAATAGAACACTCTTAGAAAAAAATTATTATTAGAGGGTTCGGCTATCCCTATAGGAGAACCCTTTTTGGTTCCAGGGAGAACCCTTTTTGGTTCCATGTGGAACCCTTGTGGGTTCCATGAAGAACCCTCTGTGGAAAGGGTCCTAAATGGAACCCAAAAGGGTTCTACTTGTAACCAAAAGGGTTATACCTGGAACCAAAAAGGGTTCTTCAAAGGGTTCTCCTTTGGGGATAGGGACAGCCAAATAACCCTTTCAGGTTCTAGATAGCTCCTTTTTTTCTAAGAGTGTATAAGCACGGATCATCAATTCTCAACCTTTCGCTGATGTTGCTCGGCACATTAATTAATTTATTGGCCAATAGTAGAGGTTGGGAAATATCGTCACATCTGAAATTACAATTATATAGACCCTGTGTATGTGTAGAAACTGTTAAGCCTAACCTGTGAATAACAATAAGATGTTTTTGCGGCTCTTCCTCACAGAGAAATAATTGAAAGACTTGAGGTTTAGATTGTGTGTGAGTATCAGACAGATATTGTGTAGGAGGAAAACATCAGCGCTAGCTAACACACTAGTAGGCACTTACTGGATCACTGCTCTGACACACCTGGGTCTTCTCACGGCCTGTTAGAGTCCATGGACAGCACTGCCAATGCTGCCTTCATTCCTCAGATGTTCTGGGAGAGAGAGGGAGAGCAAGAGACAGAAAGAGGTAGGGAGAGAGAGGGAGAGAGAGAGAGAGCTATCGAGAGTCACAAAGCATGAAGAGGATGGGCAGTGGTTTGGCCACTCTAGGAATTTCTCTCAGTTCATTTGATCTCAGTTCATTTGTTTAGTTGTTTATGGCGCTGCTGGGAGTCAGTGAGAGGGAATTGACAGAACGTTGTTTATGTTTATTCTGGCTTGTCCTGCCTCAGCCAAAAAGAAGAACTGGTCCATTGCCACTTAGTGAGTGTGTGTCTGTGTGAGTGTGTGTGTGTATCTGCGTGTGTGTGTGTGTGTGCGTCTGTGTGTCTGTGTGCGTGCATGCGCATGAGTGAGAGAACAAGAATAAGATAATAAAGAAAATGCAGCAAATGTTTCCAAACAATGAAGGCCTTTATCCTCTTTGGGCTAGGGGGCAATATTCGGAAGTTCGGATGACTGACGTGCCCAAAGTAAACTGCCTGTTACTCAGGACTAGAAGCTAGGACATGCATATACAGTGGGGCAAAAAAAGTATTTAGTCTCCCACTTAAAAAGATGAAAGGCCTGTAATTTTCATCATAGGCACACTTCAACTATGACAGACAAAATGAGAAAAAAAATCCAGAAAATCACATTGTAGGATTTTTGATGAATTTATTTGCAAATTGTGGTGGAAAATAAGTATTTGGTCACCTACAAACAAGCAAGATTTCTGGCTCTCACAGACCTGTCCACAACCTCAAACAGTCAAATATACAGCGAGTGCAAATGAGGTAAGTTAAGGCAATAAATAGGCCATGGTGGCGAAGTAATTACAATATAGCAATTAAACAATGGAATGATAGATGTGCAGAAGATGAATGTGCAAGTAGAGATACTGGGGTGCAAAGGAGCAAGATAAATAAATAAATACAGTATGGGGATGAGGTAGGTAGATAGATGGGCTGTTTACAGATGGGCTATGTACAGGTGCAGTGATCTGTGAGCTGCTCTGACAGCTGGTGCTTAAAGCTAGTAAGGGAGATGTGAGTCTCCAGCTTCAGAGATTTTTGCAGTTCGTTCCAGTCATTGGCAGCAGGAACTGGAAGGAAAGACGACCAAAGGAGGAATTGGCTTTGGGGGTGACCAGTGAGATATACAGTGGGGCAAAACAGTATTTAGTCAGCCACCAATTGTGCAAGTTCTCCCACTTAAAAAGATGAGAGAGGCCTGTAATTTTCATCATAGGTACCCTTCAACTATGACAGACAAAATGAGAACAAAACAAATCCAGAAAATCACATTGTAGGATTTTTTTATGAATTTATTTGAAAATTATGGTGGAAAATAAGTATTTGGTCACCTACAAACAAGCAAGATTTCTGGCTCTCACAGACCTGTAACTTCTTCTTTAAGAGGCTCCTCTGTCCTCCTCTGTCTCTGTTTGAACTTGTTATCAGTATAAAAGACACCTGTCCACAACCTCAAACAGTCACACTCCAAACTCCACTATGGCCAAGACCAAAGAGCTGTCAAAGGACACCAGAAACAAAATTGTAGACCTGCACCAGGCTGGGAAGACTGAATCTGCAATAGGTAAGCAGCTTGGTTTGAAGAAATCAACTGTGGGAGCAATTATTAGGAAATGGAAGACATACAAGACCACTGATAATCTCCCTCGATCTGGGGCTCCACGCAAGATCTCACCCCGTGGGGTCAAAATGATCACAAGAACGGTGAGCAAAAATCCCAGAACCACACAGGGGGACCTAGTGAATGACCTGCAGAGAGCTGGGACCAAAGCCTACCATCAGTAACACACTACGCTGCGAGGGACTCAGATCCTGCAGTGTCAGACGTGTCCCCCTGCTTAAGCCAGTACATGTCCAGGCCTGTCTGAAGTTTGCTAGGAGCATTTGGATGATCCAGAAGAAGATTGGGAGAATGTTATATGGTCAGATGAAACCAAAATATAACTTTTTGGTAAAAACTCAACTCGTCGTGTTTGAAGGACAAAGAATGCTGAGTTGCATCCAAAGAACACCATACCTACTGTGAAGCAGTTGTCCACGTATTCTAAATCAGAGCCGTCCAGAGTAGTGATGCTGGATGGGTGAGCAGGTGCAGGCAGTGATCGATTGAATAGCATGCATTTAGTTTTACTTGCATTTAAGAGCAGTTGGGGGCCCCGGAAGGAGAGTTGTATGGCATTGAAGCTCGTCTGGAGGTCAGTTAACACAGTGTCCAAAGAGGGGCCAGAAGTATACAGAATGGTGTCGTCTACGTAGAGGTGGATCAGAGAATCACCAGCAGCAAGAGCAACATCATTGATGTGTACAGGGAAGAGAGTCGGCCTGAGAATTGAACCCTGTGGCACACCCATAGAGACTGCCAGAGGTCCGGACAACAGGCCCTCCGATACCTTCATTTACCGAGCTTGAATTGTCGATCTCAATTACATTTCCTTTCAAATGGTTATTCAATTTATGCGGACAAGGAATTACTTTGTTCTTTCTGTGTTCCATCTCTCTGTCAGTGATTTCCTCTTGAATTACAGATAAGGAGTCTGGCGGATAAAACAATACAATGCCTTTAAACAGATGTTTTGTAGATTGATTTTATGTTTAACTTCATATTATTTTAAGATGGGTTTAATAACTCAGTAGGTAGGACTAACAATTCCATTCTGAAAAACATGACCTAAAATAATATTCACTATTCTTCAACTGATTTACGCAGTTTACAGTGCCTTCGGACCCCTTGACATTTTCCACTTTGTTACGTTACAGCCTTATTTATAAAATGTATTCAATAGATAAAAAATCCTCAGCAATAACCCATAATGACGAAGAACAAAAACAGTTTAAGACATGTTTGGAAATATTTACATAAGTATTCAGTCCCTTTGCTATGAGATTCAAAATTGAGCTCAGATGCATCCTGTTTCCATGGATCATCCATGATATGTTTCGACAGCTTGATTTGAGTTCACCTGTCCTCTGGTCCGATGAAACAAAAATAGATCTGTTTGGCCATCGTTGACCATCGTTATGTTTGGAGGAAAAAGCTTGTAAGCCAAAGAACACAGTCTCAACGGTGAAGCACAGGGGTGGCAACATCATGTTGTGGGGGTGCTTTTCTGCAGGAGGGACTGGTGCACTTCACAAAATAGATGGCATCATGTGGCAGGAACATTATGTGGATATATTGAAGCAACATCAAGACATCAGTCAGGAATTTAAAGCTTGGTCACAAATGGGTCTTCTAAATGGACAATGACCCCAAGCATACTTCCAAAGTTGTGGCAAAGTGGCTTAAGGACAACAAAGTCAAGGTACTGGAGTGGCCATCACAAAGCCCTGACCTCAATCCTATGGAAAATGTGTGGGCAGAACTGAAAAAGCGTGTGTGAGCAAAGAGGCCTACAAACCTGACTCAGTTACACCAGATCTGTAAGGAGGAATGGGCAAAAATTCACCCAACTTATTGTGGGAAGCTTGTGGAAGGCTACTCGAAATGTTTGACCCAAGTTAAACAATTTAAAGGCAATGCTACCAAATAATAATTGAGTGTATGTAAACTTTTGACTCACTGGGAATGTAATGAAAGAAATAAAAGCTGAAATAAGTTATTCTCTCTACTATGATTCTGACATTTCACATTCTCAAAATAAAGTGGTGATCCTAACTGACCCAAGACAGGGAATTTTGACTATGATTAAATGTCAGGAATTGTGAAAAACTGAGTTTAGCTAAGGTGTATGTAAACTTCCAACTTCAACTGTATATACTACTACTGGTGGAACCATGTCTTTTCCTGTTCAGCTGTTCAATCCTTTGGGGTGAATAAACTTGGTTTAAGCTTTCACAGTGTCCATCGAGTTCTTACTGATATTTACAACCTAACAGTAGATATGATTGCCTAACAATTTGGAAGAGAGGACTTGTTGAAATAATCTAAGTTCATTTGCACTGCTGTCTTTCTCTCTCGGTCTGTCTCCCACTCTCTTTCCACCTCTCTCACTTTCATCCTTTCTTTCTCACTAGAAGTTAACTGCCATTACCCTGAATTGTGATTTTCTCAGAATGTTACACCTCTTGTCAAGATCAGGGGTGTCTGCACAATAGTTTGCCTGGTTGGAAAGATAAAAGAAAATCACCTCGAGGGATGCAACTGCAAGCTACATACAAACAGAAAGCTTCAATAACAGTTACAGTAGCTAACTAGCTAACATTAGCTAAATAAAACGGTCTGGCTAGCTAGCTGGCCAGCTGACTAGGCAGGATGAAGTAAATAAGTACAGTAGATAGCAATCTAAAAACAGCTTAAAGGATTTCTTCCTATAACAATATTTACATATATAAAGAAAAATATATGGTAAAGAAAGAGTGGTCTCTTTACAGTCTTTTCGGGTCCTCTGAAGCAGAAGGTTGTAAGCAGGATGTCACTGTCAAAAACACTGTCCTTGGAGAGCAATTGTAAGTTAATAATTTTTTATGGACAGCGAGCTTTTATGCAGTGAAGTAGAACTAGAATTGCCCGCATCCTCCTTCCTTCGCGACCGCTACGAGGTGAAATAGAGAAAAGCAACCAGTAAAGCAATGGACGCTTTGGTTGATTACGTTATCCGGTCTGAATTGTACAAGTTCTACCAACAGCCCTAGCAACAGAAGCTAGAACTCATCGACTCACATTGTGACGCAGAGGGGGACACTATTTGGCATGACAGGCCTATGTTATGAGGGTTTTGTAAATTAGCGGAGCAGTAAATTGATTCATTAGGTTGTTCGCTTTTACATATTGACACCCAAGAGGAAAAGAAACCCAAGCACCACGTTGTCTGTTAATGATTTTGCCGTAGTTGTTAGAAATGCTCTGTCATTTTTGTTTTCTGTAATTAAAGTAAGGGGTTTGGTATTTAAAAACGCAGTGATGAATCCTTACAAGGGTCTAACTTAACATGTTATCAACATCACTGTTCTACACCTCCTGCTAATTTTAAGTAATATGAAGGAACGATATCAGCATTTCTGTATGGTTTTAAAAACCTGGTTATACTCATAGCACATACAGTATAACATGTATGTGGTGTAACACAGAAGAGACAGAAGTCAAGAGAGCAACTGACACCGCCAACAGCCTTCTACCGCATATTCCTCATTCATCCCAAATGACACAATACATGTTCTAGAAACACCACAGTGTTTAAAATCTAGAATGTGAATCGGCACCTGTAATGAAATCACTAAGATCCTTACTCATGAGGTGAAAAATAATGTATATAATGAAAGAATCTACCCGGCACACCACCTGGCCACGTCCGGCTCTAATTTGTAATTGGCCAAGCATGCTGCAGCTAGCACATTCGGTTCCTTGGAAGTTTTGGGAACCTACGTTTTTGATTTTCCATTGGTTCTGGGAATGAAGCCATAAGATTGGTGACAGGTAAAACAGAATTGTTTTTTAAACGTTCTGAATATGGAAGTAAAAATGTTGCCTTTTCTCTGAATCTAAACTTTTAGGTTGCAGCGAAGTTCTGAGAAAGTTTTACTATGGTTCCCTGTAAGTTTTCCTGGGAGGTTTTATTAACATTCTGAGAATGAAAATGATATGTTATTTTAAAGCAATTGTAACAGAGACACTGTGAGTCAAGAAGCAGGTGCAACGTTTAATAAAACAACAAACATGAAAGTGACGTTTACCCATGAACACAGGAACAATATTGACTGAGGAAGGAACCCAAGGGAGTGACAGATATAGGGTAGGTAATCAGGAAGGTAATGGAGTCCAGGCGAGTATCATGATGACCTGCAGGTGTGCGTAATGACGGATCCCAGGACCCGTGGTTCGTATACTGGCTACGTCAAACTCCGGGGAGGAGCGGGAGTAGGTGTGACAGTAATTAAATAAAGTTCTAAGAAAATGTTTAAATAATTATTGCAACCAATACAACATTATATTGGATGCACTAGTTTTGCATAATATTTTAAATTGAAAAACGCTACATTTTGAATCCAGCATATTAGTTCATAAACCATGTATAAATCTAGTAGCGGTGTATGGGTAAAATCACTGGGCAAGCCAAGCCTCCCCAAAAACACATATTACAACCTGTGTTGTGACAATTGTGTTGTTTGCTCTTTGACCTGACGGTAGGCTGTCATTGTAAACAAATATTTGTTTATTACTGACTTGCCAATTTATTTTTTTAATTTATTTTTATTCATTAATAAGCCTTACGACCGTGATATTCAGTGCATTCGGAAATTATTCAGACCCCTTGACTTTTTCATAATTTTGTTATGTTACAGCCATATTCAAAAAAAAAAAAAAAAAATCCCTCATCAATCTACACAAAATACTGCCATAATGACAAAGCAAAAACATTTGTTTTGCAATTGTAAATTAAATAAATGCACTACCGTTCAAAATTTTGGGGTCACTTAGAAATGTCCTTGTTTTTTGAAAGAAAATCACATTTTTTGTCCATTAAAATAACATCAAATTGATCAGAAATACAGTGTAGACATTGTTAATGTTGTAAATGACTATTGTAGCTGGAAATGGCAGATTTTTTATGGAATATCTACATAGGCGTACAGAGGCTCGTTATCCTCAACCTTCACTCCTGTGTTCCAATGGCACGTTGTGTTAGCTAATCCAAGTTTATCTTTTTAAAAGGTTAATTGATCATTAGAAAACCCTTTTGCAATTATGTTAGCACAGCTAAAACTTGTTCTGATTAAAGAAGCAAAAAACTGGCCTTCTTTAGACTTGAGTATCTGGAGCATCAGCATTTGTGGGTTCGATTACGGGCTCAAAATGACCAGAAACAAAGACCTTTCTTCTGAAACTCGTCAGTCTATTCTTGTTCTGAGATATGAAGGCTATTCCATGCGAGAAATTGCCAAGAAACTGGAGATCTCATACAACGCTGTGTACTACTCCCTTCACAGAACAGCGCAAACTGGCTCTAATCAAAATAGAAAAAGGAATGGGATATCCCGGTGCACAACTGAGCAAAAGGATAAGTACATTAGAGTGTCTAGTTTGAGAAACAGACGCCTCACAAGTCCTCAACTGGCAGCGTCATTAAATAGTACCCGCAAAACACCAGTCTCAACGTCAAAAGTGGAGAGGCAACTCCGGGATGCTGGCCTTCTAGGCAGAGTTCCTCTGTCCAGTGTCTGTTCTTTTGCCCATCTTAATATTTTATTTTTATTGACCAGTCTGAGATACGTCTTTTTCTTTGCAAGTCGGCCTAGAAGGCCATTCAAAGATGATCAAACATCTCAAGGACGATCAATGGAAATAGGATGCACATCTCATAGCGAAGGGTCTGAATACTTATGTAAATAAGATATTTTGTTTAAATGTTTTATTCATTTGTAGATTGAGGGGAAAAAAAGTGTAATCCATTTTAGAATAAGGCTGTAAATGTAGATTTTTTGGGGGGGAAAAGTCTGAATGCTTTCTGAATGCACTGTAACTCAGTAAAATCTTTGAAATTGTTGCGTTTATATTTTTTTGCTCAGTATATTTGAAGTGAAGGGGAAAATCTATGGAATTAGCATCACTTTTCAACGTTCGACAACATAGGAACCCCATCAATTGAGACTTCCTGAAAGTGCTGGCTACAAACAGACATTTTGATATCTCTCACATACACCTCCACGGGGCGGTCCACCACATCCTGAAATTTATGAATTCTGGATATTGTGACTTGCATATAACCAGGAAATGTAGCTGTCCCGTTTCTACCGATGAGATCAGCAAAGCAGAAACTCTTGTATTTGCACATAGTGAGGAAATTCAACATTTTTATTACACTCATTAATGGGCATATATTGTGAAATAGAGCAGTGCTGAAATGTCCCTGTAAGTGGTTGACACTTTATTCAGGAATCATCAGTCATCCTATTGCATGTCGGGAATTATTTAGTTCCGGGCTAAATTGCTCAAATTCTACAGATGAAAGGGAAGATGATTGTCTATCCTCAAAATTATTTTTCCAGTTTCCAACGGAATTCTCAGGTTTAACCAAGTGTAAAAACCTTGGGCTCTGTATCTGTGGCCATCTTTATTTGTATGTCAACCTTGATAGATCATCAATCGTCCAGCCTTCAGGAGGCTTGTCCCAACTTAATATCACAGGTTATTGTGAAATAGGCACCAATTGCTTATTTTTTCGTGCGCAGTACACGATTTTGTATACAGTGAATTTCAATCACAGATGAAGACAGTAGGTTACTTAACAACAAAATTATAGAAGGGAGGTTGGTCAGGTAGGCTCATAATGCAAACATCTAGCAACTCTAAGGTTGTGTGTTTGAATCTAATTATGGACACCATTAGCAACTTTTCAACTACATACTACTTTTTAGCTCTGTTGCAACTACTTAGCATGTTAGCTGACCCTTCATGTAACCTTAACCATTTAACCCTAATTCCTAACCCTAACCTTAATCCTTTCACTAGTTAGCTAGCATGTCACCTAACCTTAACCTCTAACCCTAACCTTAACTCCCCCCATCTGAGATATCTACTGCAGCCCTCATCCTCCACATTCAACACCCGTTCTGCCAGTCACATTCTGTTCAAGGTCCCCAAAGATCATACATCCCTGGGTTGCTCTTCTTGTCAGTTCGCTGCAGCTAGCGTCTGGAATGAGCTGCAATAAACAGTCCAACTGGACAGTTTTATCTCCATCTCTTCATTCAAAGACTCAATCATGGACAATTTTACTGACATTTGTGGCTACTTTGTGTGATCTATTGTTGTCTCTACCTTCTTGCCCTTTGTGCTATTATCTGTGCCCAATAATGTTTGTACCATGTTTTGTGCTGCTACCATGTTTGGCTGCTGCCATGTTGTGTTGCTACCATGTTGTTGTCATATTGTGTTGCTACCATGCTATGATGTTGTCTTAGGTCTCTTTATGTGGTGTTGTGTTGTCTCTTGTCGTGATGTGTGTTTTGTCATATTTGTGTATATATATATATTTTTTTTAATTGTATTTTATTTTTTATCCCAGCCCCGTCCCCACAGGAGGCCTTTTGCCTTTTGGTAGGCCTTCATTGTAAATAAGAATTTGTTCTTAACTGACTTGCCTAGTTAAATAAAGGTTAAATAAAAATAAATAAATAACCCATAGCCTAGCTAACCTAGTGTGTTGATTGGCCAGATATACAGGTGGGTAGGAAATCGCAATACCAAACAGTCACTGTGACTCAGTACCACTTTGACAGCCTCAATGTACATGTGGGTGTGTTTTTGGTTTTACTATCCTTGTTGGCACCAAAACGAATGTTTGAACAAGTAGGGCCCTTTCACCAGTGTGTGTGCGACAGTGGAAAGTTTGCTTATGGTGAAAGTGTTTTTTTTTTATTAGACTCAACCAGCTGATTTTCTGACGGCAGTTCCCCAACAGGTGTTGTTTTGTCACTACCGTAGCGAGGAATGTCCTGTTTTGTGTTTGTGGTGATAGGGATGTTATTTGTATAGTTTAAGTGCCTCCACAGTTGAATGTACTGAAGGTGTCAGCTCAGCATTGTGCATAGCACAGAGCGTCCAAGCTGGCTTTCCAAATTCTAACATATCATGCTGTTGCTGCAATTATCGAATTGTTCACACAGTGTTGTTGGAAGGTGCTCAAATAAAGAGTGAATAATTGGTTTGATGAGGCAACTATAAGTGTGAATACAATTATATATTTGTGCACCTGTCTAATGCCCAGCATGCATTTCAGAGAAACAGCAATTGAACAAACAGTTTCACTGCTTAAATATGAACTTGCAGAAGATGTGATTCTTATGGATGGCTCATATAGGCTTATGCCTATGTATAATCTCTAATATAAGTATGGGTGTTTTGAATTAATCATCACCTTGGAAAGCTCTGTCCATTTCGTTGTGTTTAGCTTTGAAACACTATCCAACTATCCACAGTGACCATGTTTTCCACTCAGTTTCAACCATTTCTTCAAAATGATTGATCACAGTGAGGTGAGTTTTAAAAGCATGATAGAAGTGTTTTGATGTAATTTTCAATTTAATTTGCATTGATGTTGGAGTGGTTAGAGAGACAATAGAATGCTGAGCACAAGGCCATTAGTGACTTGACTATATGACCCAGATACAGGAGGCGAATAGTATAGTTCTCAGATGATTTGCTGTAAACACGGGGCAGGCAAAGGGGTGGTCGAGGACAGGCAGAGGTTCGTAATTAGGTCAGAGTCAGGCAGGTACAGGACGGCAGGCAGAATAGTCAGAACTAGGAAACAGAACTTGAGAACAAGGAAGACGGGAAAACACGCTGGTAAGACCTGACAAGACAAACTGGCAACAGACAAACCGAGAACACAGGTATAACTACACAGGGGATAATGGGAAGATGGGCGACACCTGGAGGGGGTGGAGACAAGCACAAAGACAGGTGAAACAGATCAGGATGTGACACTGACTGTCTTAGTGAGTTGGGTAATACCAACGCATGTCCAGAGTGCATTTTGACCCCACGGGGTGAGATCTTGCGTGGAGCCCCAGATCGAGGGAAATTATCAGTGGTCTTGTATGTCTTCCATTTCCTAATAATTGCTCCCACAGTTGATTTCTTCAAACCAAGCTGCTTACCTATTGCAGATTCAGTCTTCCCAGCCTGGTGCAGGTCTACAATTTTGTTTCTGGTGTCCTTTGACAGCTCTTTGGTCTTGGCCATAGTGGAGTTTGGAGTGTGACTGTTTGAGGTTGTGGACAGGTGTCTTTTATACTGATAACAAGTTCAAACAGAGACAGAGGAGGACAGAGGAGCCTCTTAAAGAAGAAGTTACAGGTCTGTGAGAGCCAGAAATCTTGCTTGTTTGTAGGTGACCAAATACTTATTTTCCACCATAATTTTCAAATAAATTCATAAAAAAATCCTACAATGTGATTTTCTGGATTTGTTTTGTTCTCATTTTGTCTGTCATAGTTGAAGGGTACCTATGATGAAAATTACAGGCCTCTCATCTTTTTAAGTGGGAGAACTTGCACAATTGGTGGCTGACTAAATACTTTTTTGCCCCACTGTATATCTCACTGGTCACCCCCAAAGCCAATTCCTCCTTTGGTCTTCTTTCATTCCAGTTCCTGCTGCCAATGACTGGAACGAACTGCAAAAATCTCTGAAGCTGGTGACTCACATCTCCCTTACTAGCTGTAAGCACAAGCTGTCAGAGCAGCTCACAGATCACTGCACCTGTACATAGCCCATCTGTAAACAGCCCATCTATCTACCTACCTCATCCCCATACTGTATTTATTTATTTATCTTGCTCCTTTGCACCCCAGTATCTCTACTTGCACATTCATCTTCTGCACATCTATCATTCCATTGTTTAATTGCTATATTGTAATTACTTCGCCACCATGGCCTATTTATTGCCTTAACTTACCTCATTTGCACTCGCTGTATATAGACTTTTTGTTTTTTTGTTCTACTGTATTATTGACTATGTTTTGTTTATTCCATGTGTAACTCTGTGTTGTTGTACGTGTCAAATTGCTATGCTTTATCTTGACCAGGTCGCAGTTGCAAATGAGAACTTGTTCTCAACTAGCCTACCTGGTTAAATAAAGGTCAAATAAAAAAATTGGCTATTGATAGGAGGGTCATGATCAGTTTAATAGATAAATATATTCAATAAAACATCGCCATGTGTGTGGTTGTGTGTGTGTGCGTAATTTTAGAATAAATTCTACACCGTAAGAAAAGAGTAGGCAACCCCCCCATAAAGTAACACTGTGTTGGTTCAGTCATTACTGGAGTGAGTTTGGACTGTTGATGCTTAAATTGAGATGGAGGCCTGTCTGGTGTTTTGAATATACTGCTAATCTTACTTACAGACGGAATCCCACGGCTTTGTAGCAGACAGACAGTAGCTCATTACTCACTGATACACCAGAGGAGGAGCTCATTGGCAAACACTGGGGGCTTGTAAGCCCTGAGCATGCAGGCTAAGTAGCAGCTGAGGGTGTTTAGAGAGAGACTGTTTTCCAGACATATCGATTGGTCCATTTGACCCTTTCTTCCCAGTGTGCATCCCTTTCGACCCTCCACATCCACCCTTCCCTTGCCGCCTCTGTCCCTTCCTCATCCACTCAATAGCCCGCCTACCACTCGATTCAAGTGAGCTAGGAGAACAGGACTCTGGAGAGCTGCACAGCGCTCTCACAAGAGACACTCTGAAAGTGGAAACGCATTGGCATTTCATAGCAATCTTCTCCCAGACTCGATTTATAGTGACCAAAAGAGCCTTGGCTCGGAAAGGACTGCCGATTAAATTGCTGAGCTTGAATGGAGGCCGTTTAAATAGAATACCCTCTGTTAATGAAAGAGTCGGAGACACTGTGATCTAGCCCTAAAAACATTAAGGTAGTACAGGACAAGAGTGAACATGTGTGAAAGCCATCTCATCTAAGAAAAAGGGGATTATAAAACACTTAAAATGGGGAGTGAATGTCAATTCCTGAAAAGACGCTTTAGCGTTTTATGCTCGGGACTCGGGGAGCAACGCCTGCAATCTTACTGGTCGTTTAAGGGAAATAATCGAATGGGCTTGTGGTAATGCCATATGAAAACGCTAACTTTTTTGAAAGCCTACCACCTTTGCGCAACAAATCAGACTAAAAGCAGCAGGGTCCCTCAGGGAGGATTTCAATAGATAACCTCTGCCTGCCTGCACAGCTACACTAGGCTACAGTGTTACATAACACTGTCATGCTAGCATCTTTGATACACATCACTAATTTGTATTGCATAACACCTTAATGCTGTTGCTCTTCTGTGATAAAGCACATCAATAACAAGGAGATGCTGACATGGTATAGATTTTTTGTATGATAAAGAGACAGAGAGAGTAGATTAGAACTGCTGAGGTGCATCATATATCAGGAAGTGCACAGTAGACAACTTTTGTTATTTGAATAGAGGAAAATTAAGTGTAGTGGTTGATCTTGATTTGAGTCAATAGACTGTTCAACACTTCCGATTTTGTTAACTTGCTACAGTGTTTGCAGTATTTGCAGTATGTATATGCGTCCAGTCTCAACAGAATGAATTTCACACTTTCAAAAGTATTAAAATATTAACATTAGACAGTGTTTCTGTAACCCTATACAGAGTCGAAAATTAACACTGGCTCTGTGAAACTCACAATAGACTGGAGTGAACTCATTTGTATTTCACTCTACAGTGGAGGGAAATATAATGTAATGGTGTAAAGCCTATTATGCATATTTCCTAGGGGCTATTTTCTTTGAGTGAATCATAGAGTTACCACCCATGACTGTATTTGTTAGTGACACAGACATGGTTGTTGATTATTTCCTTTAAAAAGGCCTGTGGCATTCACTAGGTGAGTTCCTAGGCGAATGTTATTATTAAAATGAAACTATGACTATATACATTACATCTCATAAGGCCTTACTTTGATGGCATAGTTTTATCCTAACTTAGTTGATTAAAACACTGTTTTGCAATGAAGGTCTACTGTAGCCTCAACAGCACTCTGTAGGGTAGCACCATGGTGTAGCCGGAGGACAGCTAGCTCCTCTTGGTACATTGACTTCAATATAAAAAACCTAGGAGGCTCTTGGTTCTCACCCCCTTCCATAGACTTACACAGTAATTATGACAACTTCCAGAGGCCATCCTCCAACCTATCAGAGCTCTTGCAGCATGAACTGAGATGTTGTCCACCCAATCAAAGGTTCAGAGAATTAATCTAGTACTGAAAGCTACAGCTAGCTAGCAGTACATAAAATGTGGTGAGTAGTTGACTCAAAGAGAAAGACAATAGTTGAATAGGTTTCAACAAATGAATTTCTTAAAAAATTAAAGGGAAGCAAGAGAGTGATTATAATTTTTTCCAATTTCAGTTTCACTTACCTAGCTAGCAAAGCAGCTGGCTAGTTTAGTTACTCAAACACCCGGCTCAAACAGAGGGATGCTACGTTAGCCAGCTGGCTATGACTATCAAACACAACACTGGAACTCTTCCAAGTCAAGGTAAGCATTTGGTTTTATTAATTTATTGCCACCTGGGCCCGCCAGTGTAACTGCTTACTGACTATACACTAACGTTACTGCATGATTGTAGCAGGTTCACTAATGCATTTGTTCTATTAGCTATATTGACTAGGAGGTTACTTTAGCTAATATGGGGACAGTGATGTAGGCTGTGTGTAGCGGTTTTGATATGGTTTGGCTTGGATTTTTTTTTCACCTTGTCACATACAGGTAGTGTTGTTCAATTAAGTCCACAAACAAAGAGGAAAGGTGAGAGGAAAAGAGTGCGTAGAGGCTAGAATGAATACAACAGGGCTGTTATGAAAGTGAACTGTGTTTATGCGTGATTAGGGGTGTATTCATTCCGACAATTCTGTTGAAAAAAGTTTCTTTAACGAAAGCAAACGAAACAGGGTTAAAAATACCTGAATTTGTCCAATAGAAACTCTCATTTGCAACTGTTGGACTAATGATTACACCCTAGATAAGCGAGATCCAGGCAAGCGTGTGCAAGGCGGTTTTAAATGTGTCACTGTGTAAGGTTCCTCGTCCTCCTCTTCTGAGGAGGAGTAGCGAGAAGGATTGGAGGACCAATGCGTGGTAAGTTTCCATAATGTTTTTTAATAAAGACAATAGAACACTCGAACAAAACAACAAACGATGACGTGAATATACAAAACCGAAAACAGTACCGTGTGGACCAAACACTCACACGGAAAACAAACACCCACAACCCAAAAGTGAAACCCAGGCTACCTAAGTATGATTCTCAATCAAGGACAACAATTAACAGCTGCCTCTGATTGAGAACCATACTAGGCCGAACTCAAAAACCAACATAGAAAAACAAAGACTGCCCACCCAACTCACGCCCTGACCATACTAAAACAAAGATATAATAACAGAACTAAGGTCAGAACGTGACACACTGTCATCTAAAAATGTCCTCTCAACTATATTGTAAACTTTCATTCATAGGCTACGTTGTAGCAACATCATGACGGGTATAAGGAAAATTTGAGTATCACGAAGTAGACCAAACCTATTGATGTTAGATTGAACTGGGTGAATGGAATATGAATGACAGTCATCCAACATGCTGTGATAGAAATAAGACCATGTTCATGAACAACAACAAAAAATCAATGTCCCTCATCATAAACAGCACTGAAGTTACATCATGCTGGTGTGCAAAGTGAAGAGTAAATCCTATTGGAATCCAGACAGAGTTAAGATATCCAACAAATTGAATTTCTACTTACCCACAAACCGCATTCAGAATGGTTATCAGGATAACAGAAATTGATAAAGGAGACTACCTAAACATTTAAACTGGAACAAACATTTCAGTAACGGGTGCAATAAATCTAACTAACTAACTGATCGGATTAGTTTAGAAAAACATGTTATTTATCTTTGTTTAGCATAAGAGTAATCAATTATTTTTATTAAACAATTAAAAAAAAAACCTACCTGCAGTAGAGCATGCTGGAAAATATGATAATGATGGGCGTGGTTTTGTTGGGACCATTTTACTCTTAGTCAAAAATGTATGATTAGTTTTAGGTGTGTTAGGCCAATGCCAGAGTGACAAGCAACAGTACTGCAGATCCCCAGGGTCAGGACTGGGCAGCCCAGAAGCTAGGGATGACCTAAATAGGTATCTCCCCTGACGTGGGCATGTTTTTAATACAGACTAATTTTCTCATACAGTATTCCATGTAAGGCATTCAGACCTTGTGAAAGTTGCACTGTATACCTTTAATCTTGCAATAAATTAAATCTAGTGATACATAACTTGACATTTCTTCCACCTTCCATTGTGGGAGTATAACTTTCCAATTAATGGCAATGCGTTTCTTAGCCGCTATCAATTCTAGTTTTTACATTTTCAGTCTCCAGTATCAACATTTCCAAGCAAACAAAAACAGGGAGAAGAGAGACTCTGTAGACATGCTGAGACAAACGTACTCTTTGCCAGAATTCAACCAGCCTTCACAAGACCATCACAAACAGTATGTCCCCTTTTGAGTTTTACACCTCCAGCAGAATAAATACATTTCTGTGTGCATGATATTCAGTTTCACCAGCATATAGTACATTCTATGGGTGGTTTTAACCTGCAATAATTTGTCTTGCGATTATGTGAACATGACTGGGTATTCATCATCAATAGCATATCCCATGTCTTCCTCACATTTATGTTTTAAATGGTTTGTGTCATTGGGAAAAGCCTCTTTCAACCCTTGATACACTGTTTCAGTATTTGAAGCTTCTTGCTTGTCCAGTGATTGCAGCACAGAGAAAATAAAGTGTATCTGCAAAAGTTTATCTGCGCTGTCACAGATTGGTCTTCCCTGGCTGCCTGACCCTGATGAGACCAGGATCACCATCTGATCCTGCTAAGACATGATGAGCATAGTGTTATGTGCTGACTGAGCATCATCACAGTGAAGCCTGTAGAGCTGTTTGTATCATGTCCGTGTGAAAAGTAGAGAATTAGTGTCACGTCTACTCCCGCTCCCCCTCTTCGGCGCTCAACGTCGCCGGTTTGCTAATCACTGGCTCTGACAACCATCATTACGCACACCTGGCACCATCATTACACGCACCCGCACCTCATTATGAGACACATCTGGACTCCATCACTTCATTGATTACATCCCCTATATCTGTCACTCCCTTGTATCATTCCCCAGGCAGTATTGATTATGTTTCATGTCCAGACACTACTCTTGGTTTGTACCGGTCCATGTTCATTGTATTATTAAAATGCACCACCTGCTTCTCGACTCCCATCGTCTCAGTTACAGAATACTGCCTTGACAAATGGAACCAGAAGCAAATCAGGACAACTCCCAAATGGTTGACGAACAGTGATACATCGTCAACACCACGATCAGCTGGCACAACTGGGAACGGCTATGGAAGAGGTTCTTCGCAGTCTTCAACGTCTCAAACATACTTGAGAGGTGTTGCCTTCAACTGGCGGAACCCCATCTAAATGCAGTGGCTTCCTACTCCAGTGCGCCCTCTATTTGTTGCACCAGATGGAGCCCCCACCACCGAGAGGTTGCCATGGTCATTTCTCTGCTGACTGGACGGGCGTTGTAGCGGGCTATGGCCATCTCGGAGAGAGGATAGGTGTAGCTGGCAGCATCAGTAATCACTTTCTTTCACACAATATGCCAGGGTTCTTAAACCACACTTTCACGCACAATTGTGAACTCATCATCGGATTTCAGTTTAACCACCTCTTTTGCTCTTTATTCATAACCTACCTGCTCAGCCCTTTTTAAATATTTTGAGGAAATGTATTATCTCATGCCCTGTGTTTAAGCAATCACGCTTCGCTAGTTCCAAATTGTTGGTTAAAACCTCTTAAGGATTTGCTCCTTTCTTAAAATGTTCGCCTAAAATGACATACCCAAATGCCTGTAACTCTGGCCCTGAAGCAAGGATATGCATATTCTTGGTTCAATTTGAAAGGAAACACTTTTGAAGTTTGTAGGAATGTGAAAGTAATGTAGGAAAATATAACACAATATATCTGGTAAAAGATGATACAAAGAAAAAAACTGTTCTTTTGTATTTTTTTGTACCGTCATCTTTGAAAGGCCATAATGTATTATTCCAGCCCAGATTAAATTTAGATTTTTGTCACTAGATGGCAGCAGTGTATGTGCAAAGTTTTAGACTGATCCAATGTACCATTGCATTGCTGTTCAAAATGTTGTATCAAGGCTGCCCAAATGTTCCTAATTTGTTTATTAATAACTTTTCATGTTCAAAATTGTGCATGGTATTCTTTCACTGTAATAGCTACTGTAAATTGGACAGTGCAGTTAGATTAACAATAATTTAATCTTTCTGCCTATATCAGATATGTCTACATGTCCTGGGAAATATTCTTGTTACTTACAACCTCATGCTAATCACATTATCCTACGGTAGCTCAACCATCCCGCGGAAGGGACACCGATCCCAAAGAAGCTTGTAAGTAAGCAAGCACTGTAAAACTTGATTTGACTTGAAATGAATGTTCAACTTGACTGCTTAAACATCTGACTAAGCACCCTATCCTCCTCTGCCTACCATGACTCTTCCAGAGTTAACACCCTTTTCTAATTTACAATGTACTTTGGGATTCAATAACAATTATAATTTCATAATTAAATCATCACTCGATTGGCACGGGATGAAAAGGAATGATGCGGATGTGCCAAAGATGAAGTGTACACCAGTATTCATTATTATTATTAGTTTTTACTGATGTAATAGACAGATGTAAAAATAACTCAAACAGACATATTAAAAGCGCATGAATCAAAGCGTAGGTTTTAATAAGCCTATTTGGAAAGTCTTTATAGGGGGCTGTCTTTTAGTATAATGGTCGTTGATATCGTGGAGTATTCGTTGACTTTGAACTTCCAAAAGGATGTTCTTATTACAGATATGTTCCTGTTACAGGCTTTGGTTTTTCCATTTATATTTTTAGTTTGGACATTAGCACGTGGGGCGCACCGATTGGTGTCACCTCGTTAGTCAGTATGTGTTACACCTGTGCTGGTTTGTCATCTTGTTAATGGGACGGTGTTTCACCTGTGCTGGCTCAGTTGATATTTAAGAGTGGCTGGCCCAGTGTTCCATTGGTCTTCAGAGAGGTGGAGGGTTAATGCCTTTAGTTGGTGCTTCTTGGTATGCTTCCTGTCTTTAAATTTGACATGGGTTTTTCTGTTGTTTGACTCATAGTGGGCAAATTTAGTTTGCGATCATGGTGGGTGTCTTTTTAGGACCCAGTTGTTGTTGCTAGTCAACTTTCAGTGGACACCCCCATGTGTATCTTTCAGAACCCCTCCTAAAACCCCACCTGTTTTGTTTTGGTTGTTGTCAGTGACTTTGTTAGTTGGCCCTTCTGTTTGAGTGACATTTTTCTTGCTGGGGAACATAACAGGTCCTATAGCTTAAGATCTTTGGACTTATCCCAATATAAATGTTATTCAATTATCCTGTAACTATTACAATATCTGTTTGTCAGTGAATGGTTTTGCCTCATTAAGATTTATTTATAATTAATATTATTTATCAAACCTTATTTTTCCACCTTGAGGACAGTACTGTTCTTAGTATTGGACGGATGGGAGAATGCCTAAGTGAGGGTGGAATTTTTATTATTATTATTATTATTATTATTATTTATTTATTTTTTCACCTTTATTTAACCAGGTAGGCTAGTTTAGAACAAGTTCTCATTTACAACTGCGACCTGGCCAAGATAAAGCATAGCAGTGTGAACAGACAACAACAGAGTTACACATGGAGTAAACAATTAACAAATCAATAACACAGTAGAAAAAAAGGAAAAAAAGAGTCTATATACATTGTGTGCAGAAGGCATGAGGAGGTAGGCTAATAGTGATAAATGAGTGATAAATGATCAGATGGTCATGTATAGGTAGAGATACTGGTGTGCAAAAGAGCGGAAAAGTAAATGAATATAAACGGTATGGGGATGAGGTAGGTAAATTGGGTGGGTTATTTACCGATAGACTATGTACAGCGATCGGTTTGCTGCTCAGATAGCAGAATAAATGTGAACAGTTCACATGTAGTGGTTAGCATTATTGGGCACATTAAAATTGTCTCTTACAAGGCCAGAGCAACGAGCTAATCAATACTTCAGGAGGGTTCTCGCTAGATAGGTAATAGACATGGATTTGTACGAAAAAGCAGTGTCAGGGTCAAACATTTCTGTTATGCACTCAAACACTCTCTTGCACACAGTTCCTTGAAAATCCACTTGATGAAACCATGAATGAAGAATCCACTCCCCATAGCCCAGTGACTGGTTCAATGGAGTGCATCGAGCCTCTGACAGATCTGATAACAGAAGATGGGACCTGGACTGTGTTCACAGTTTGATAATAATTGTTTATGTGTATTTCACACCATGTTAAGGTAAGAATTGGAGTATAATGCTTGTATGGATGTCAACCCCAACACGATGTTCATGTCACCAATCAACTGCATCACAGTTTCTGTATGTTTGCTATGTTTAACCAAATTATAACTTATGAACGGGAGTTAGCATTTAGCAGTCACTTCTTCTAAACCTGAAAAGGGATACCTTCTAAATGTTATGCAGCGGAAAAAGAATTCTAAATAAATTCAAATCGGACTTAAGCAACCACATATTGGCCAGAATTTCAGAATCACGGTTGTAATATCAGTCAGCTACTAGGTCGCCTACATGTGCATACACACTGACTGGCAAAGATTCTCAGCTGGCAGGCGGGCAGACATTGGAATAAGTTTGAGTGACTAGGGCTGTTGCGTTGACTGTATTACCGCCACACCGGCGATCGTGAGTCATGAAGGCAGTCAAATTTCATGTGACTTGTGTAGACACTGTAATTAGGCTTCTCCATGCTCTGATGCTGCTTATGGTCATTAGTAGCCTAATTAGCTTGCTAACTGCCTGGTACTAAGCAATCCATTGTCCCTCTAATCACTCTGAAATCAATGAAAATGTAATCGAAAATATAATCAAACACTTAATGAGAACCCATGAGCTCATGTTGCTCAACATTTTTATAGGCTATGAAACTGCGCAAGAAAACAGAGTGATGCCTTTATTAAAAAGAGGATCCCATCGGCTTTCTATAAGTTAGGCCTACTATATTTATTTATTAACTTTCCTAATATTAAAAACATTGCTTATCTTTACAACAGGAGTATAGCCTACCTGGCTGGCATGAAAATGAACCAAAGGAAAAGCGTCCTCCATTCGCTATTTAAGTGCACTGCCCCTGTTTCGAGACAGGTGCATGATAATGATCCATTCTAAATCAAAACGAATTTCACACGTATATGTAAAGACAAGATCAAATCAAGAATAGTCTGATGGGTGACGATATTAGCCCATCACATGTGAATTATATATTATCACTTTTGAATGATGCCCAGCTAAAGACAAGAAACTATGCCTTTTTAGTGACTTTTTCGACTCTCACACCTCATTTAGCCTAGCACATAAGGTTTGTATTAGAGGTTGCCCAATTAGGATTTTTCCATATCGATACCGATTATTGGAGGACCCAAAAAAGCCAATGCCGATTTTTATTTATATATATACAGTGCCTTGCGAAAGTATTCGGCCCCCTTGAACTTTGCGACCTTTTGCCACATTTCAGGCTTCAAACATAAAGATATAAAACTGTATTTTTTTGTGAAGAATCACCAACAAGTGGGACACAATCATGAAGTGGAACGACATTTATTGGATATTTCAAACTTTTTTAACAAATCAAAAACTGAAAAATTGGGCGTGCAAAATTATTCAGCCCCTTTACTTTCAGTGCAGCAAACTCTCTCCAGAAATTCAGTGAGGATCTCTGAATGATCCAATGTTGACCTAAATGACTAATGATGATAAATACAATCCACCTGTGTGTAATCAAGTCTCCGAATCAATGCACCTGCACTGTGATAGTCTCAGAGGTCCGTTAAAAGCGCAGAGAGCATCATGAAGAACAAGGAACACACCAGGCAGGTCCGAGATACTGTTGTGAAGAAGTTTAAAGCCGGATTTGGATACAAACAGATTTCCCAAGCTTTAAACATCCCAAGGAGCACTGTGCAAGCGATAATATTAAAATGGAAGGAGTATCAGACCACTGCAAATCTACCAAGACCTGGCCGTCCCTCTAAACTTTCAGCTCATACAAGGAGAAGACTGATCAGAGATGCAGCCAAGAGGCCCATGATCACTCTGGATGAACTGCAGAGATCTACAGCTGAGGTGGGAGACTCTGTCCATAGGACAACAATCAGTTGTATATTGCACAAATCTGGCCTTTATGGAAGAGTGGCAAGAAGAAAGCCATTTCTTAAAGATATCCATAAAAAGTGTCGGTTAAAGTTTGCCACAAGCCACCTGGGAGACACACCAAACATGTGGAAGAAGGTGCTCTGGTCAGATGAAACAAAAATTGAACCTTTTGGCAACAATGCAAAACGTTATGTTTGGCGTAAAAGCAACACAGCTGAACACACCATAACCCACTGTCAAATATGGTGGTGGCAGCATCATGGTTTGGGCCTGATTTTCTTCAGCAGGGACAGGGAAGATGGTTAAAATTGATGGGAAGATGGATGGAGCCAAATACAGGACCATTCTGGAAGAAAACCTGATGGAGTCTGCAAAAGACCTGAGACTGGGACGGAGATTTGTCTTCCAACAAGACAATGATCCAAAACATAAAGCAAAATCTACAATGGAATGGTTCAAAAATAAACATATCCAGGTGTTAGAATGGCCAAGTCAAAGTCCAGACCTGAATCCAATCGAGAATCTGTGGAAAGAACTGAAAACTGCTGTTCACAAATGCTCTCCATCCAACCTCACTGAGCTCGAGCTGTTTTGCAAGGAGGAATGGGAAAAAAATTCAGTCTCTCGATGTGCAAAACTGATAGACATACCCCAAGCGACTTACAGCTGTAATCGCAGCAAAAGGTGGCGCTACAAAGTATTAACTTAAGGGGGCTGAATAATTTTGCACGCCCAATTCTTCAGTTTTTGATTTGTTAAAAAAGTTTGAAATATCCAATAAATGTCGTTCCACTTCATGATTGTGTCCCACTTGTTGTTGATTCTTCACAAAAAAATACAGTTTTATATCTTTATGTTTGAAGCCTGAAATGTGGCAAAAGGTTGCAAAGTTCAAGGGGGCCGAATACTTTCGCAAGGCACTGTATATATATTTGTAATAAGGACAATTACAACAATACTGAATGAACACTTTTATTTTAACTTAATATAATCAATTTAGTCTCAAATAAATAATGAAACATGTTCAATTTGGTTTAAATAATGCAAAAACACAGTGTTTGAGAAGAAAGTAAAAGTGTAATATGTGCCATGTAAAAAGCTAACATTTAAATTATTTTCTCAGAACATGAGCATGCTGGTGGTTCCTTTTAACATGAGTCTTCAATATTCAAGTTAAGACGTTTTAGGTTGTAGTTATTATAGGACTATTTCTCTCTATACCATTTGTATTTCATAGACCTTCGACTACTGGATGTTCTTATAGGCACTATACTATTACCAGCCTAATCTCGGGAGTTGATAGGCTTTAAGTCATAAACAGAGCTTTTCTTCAAGCATTGCTAAAAGCTGCTGGCAAACGGAGGAAAGTGCGGTTTGAATGAATGCTTACGAGCCTGCTGCTGCCTACCACCGCTCAGTCAGACTGCTCTATCAAATATCAAATCATAGACCTTAATTATAATATTATAAACACACAGAAATACGAGCCTCAAGTCATTAACATGGTCAAATCCTGAAACTATAATTTCGAAAACAAAATGTTTATTCTTTCAGTGAAATACAGAACCCCTCCATATTTCATAGAGCGGGTGGAAACCCTAAGTCTAAATATTGCTGTTACAATGCACAACCTTCAATGTTATGTCATAATTATGTAAAATTCTGGCAAATTAATTACGGTCTTTGTTAGGAAGAAATGGTCTTCACACAGTTCAACGAGCCAGGCGACCCAAACTGCTGCATATACCCTGACACTGCTTACACTGAACGCAAGAGAAGTGACAGGCACCACATTTATTATATGCAACACAAGACGAGCTAGTTAACTAGTGATTAGGTTAAGATTGATTGTTGTTTTTACAAGATAAGTCAATGCTAGCTAGCAACTTACCATGGCTCCTTGCTGCCTGCACTCGCGTAACAGGTGGTCAGCCTGCCACGAAGTCTCCTCATGGAGTGCAACATAATCAGAGTCCAAAAATGCAGATTAACAATTGTCATGAAAACTTGAAATCGGCCATTCCGATTAATCAGTCGACCTCTAGTTTGTATCACAACTAAAGTGGGCAAATTACATCTTAAAATTAAGCACATCGATCCGCTTTACAAGTGGTGTAGAGCCTAACTGGCATACATAAGCATTGTGTGAGTTCAAGACTGGGGAAGATAATTTCCACCATAAAAATGCACCTTTATAATGAAATGATTACATGCATAATTGCAGTTGTGGTCACTTTTGATAATGGTGTTTTCCCGCAAATGGAATATTCGTGCTTATCGCCTACTGCTGTGTGCGCATTGCTGCACTTATAATGTGAAGACATAGTTTATAAATATTTTAAGCTAAACATTCTGATCTGTTGCATCAGCCTCATTGCATAAAAAAAGTTTGTTTGATGCTAGTAGTTGTATTATTTTGGGATCTATCGCGTCCCAGACTATTTTTTGAATACACATTTTTAGCACTGTATAGTATAGGTCAACTTTTGTACAATGGGAACATAAATTAACGTTATTAACCAGTTATTGATCGTTATTATCACTCTCGTTTTCTGTCCTGATTATGTTCCTCTGAATTTTTTGTTGTTGTAGTTTCCGATTCCATTCTCTGAACCGGTTCCAACCCCTGAACCGGTTCCAACCCCAGCTCCACTAGCAAACAAGTGAGATCGAAGAAGTAGCCAAATGCCAATGTACAGTTTGGACAACACTGCCCCGAGCTTCCCTCTCTTTTTATCTAGAAAGAAAATTGGCTAGATAGATGTGGGTGAGTAATAAGAAGACCAGTTGTGTGTGTGTGTGTTCAGGTGCATGTGTTTCAAGCAACAGACTATTGAGCTGATTTTTCAATAACCTTGAGCATTCTTAGTGATTGATGCCTCCCTGAACTTGTGACTTGCAACGCTCCTGGGTATGAAGACAAATTGCATCAAACAACTTGCAATGATTATCTCTGGAATTCTATACTGATTTCACAATAATGTCAAACGAGTGTGGAATGATTCACAGCTCAGATGTGTAGAATATTGAATATACAGTAGAAATGGTTATTACTACAGAATGAGAAACAGGGAAAAGCCATGAGATAGAGTATTTATCCAAAATACGTAGTAGTATTAGCAGTAGTAGTAGTTTTACATGTATGCCATACTTTGCAATACACAACACAAGTAAACAAAAAAATTCTGAATCAGACCACGGTGACTTGTAATTTCATCTCTTCCACACTCACATTAATTAAGGAATTCAAAATTACAACACTTGTCTTTCATAATTTGTAGTGTCAGCGTCTGTTGCTGGCATGTTATGCCTAATCTTGCCAATGACAAAATCATTAAAGTGCATTGCAATATCCTAATTACAGACCATGGACCAACACATTCTTTACATCAACAACATAAGAATCACTGCAAAACTTATGTTATGACCCCTTATAGCTTATATTAGGCCCAGCCTTTGGAACTTTGGTTTTCCTGGATATGGCTACTATATTGTGATCGCCCCATCTGATGGATTTGGATACTGCTTTAGAGATGATTTCTGCAGCATTAGTAAAGATGTGATCAATACATGTTGATGATTTCATTCCTGTGTTTAACTACCCTGGTAGGTTGACATAACCAGGTTGCAGGCACTAGTTAGTTTGAAGCTCTCTCGAGTGGGCAGCCTGATTAAAGCCAGTCAAAATTTAAATCACCCAGAAACTATACAGTGCCTTTGGAAAGTATTCAGACCCATTGACTTTTTACACATTTTGTTACATTACAGGCTTTTTCTAAAATGGATTTAAAAAAAAAAAAAGCTCAGCAATCTACACACAATCCCCTATAATGACAAAGTGAAAACAGGGTTTTAGGGAAAAATAATAATAATAATATATTTACATAAGTATTCAGACCCCTTTGCTATGATACTTGAAATTGAGCTCAGGTGCATCCTGTTGCCATTGATCATCCTTGATGTTTCTACAACTTCATTGGACTCCACCTGTGGTCAATTAAATTGATTGGACATGGTTTGGAAAGGCACACACCTGTCTGTAAGGTTCCACAGTTGACAGTACATGTCAGACAAAAACAAAGCCATGAGGTCAAAATAATTGTCCATAGAGCTCCGAGACAGGATTGTGTCAAGGCACAGATCCAGGGAAGGGTACCAAAAAATGTCTGCAGCATTGAAGGTCCCCAAGAACACAGTGGCCTCCATAATTCTTACATGGAAGGAGTTTGGAACCACCAAGACTCTTCCGAGAGCTAGCATGGATGGCCAAACTGAGCAATCAGGGGAGAAGGGCCTTGGTCAGGGCGGTGACCAAGAACCCAATGGTCACTCTGACAGAGCTGTCGATTACCTCTGTGGAGATGGGAGAACCTTCCAGAAGGACAACCATCTCTGCAGCACTTCACCAATCAGGTCTTTATGGTAGAGTGGCCAGACGGAAGCTACTCCTCAGTAAAAGGCACATGACAGCCCGCTTGGAGTTTGCCAAAAAGCACCTAAATACTCTCTGGTCTGATGAAACAAAGATTGATTTGGCCTGAATGCCAAGCGTCACGCCTGGAGGAAACTTGACACCATGCCTACAGTGAAGCACGGTGGCGGCAGCATCATGCTGTGGGGATGTTTTTTAGCGGCAGGGGACTGGGAGACTTGTCAGGATCGAGGCAAAGATGAACTGAGCAAAGTACAGAGAGATCTTTGTTAAAATCCTGCTCCAGAGCACTCAGGACCTGACTGGGGCGAAGGTTCACCTTCCAACAGGACAACAACCCTAAGCACACAGCCAAGACCACGCAGGTGTGGCTTCAGGACAAGTCTCTGAATGTCCTTCAGTGGCCCAGCCAGAACCCGGACATGGACCCGATCGAACATCAATGTTCCCCATCCAACCTGACAGAGCTGGAGAGGATCCGCAGAGAGGAATGGGAGAAACTCCACAAATACAGGTGTGCCAAGCTTGTAGCGTCATACCCAAGAAGACTCAAGGCTGTAATCGCTGCCAAAGGTGCTTCAACAAAGTACTGAGTAAAGGGTTTGATGTATTTGGCACCCTTCCACTCATTCCACCCATTGCCATGAGCTAGTCCTCCCCAATTAAGGTGCCACCAACCTCCTGTGATGTTTTTTTTTTTATCATCATACACTCCAATTCCTATCCAAAAGACCCCTAACTTAAAGTGAATGGTATAATATTGACCAATCAACAGAATTTCCACTATGTGGCACATAAATTGTGTAATGGAATTGCGATGTGGTCTACTGATTTAAATGGGCGGATGGTGAAGATATCGCTATCTTGCAACTATTAACTTTTATTTATTTGACCCCTTTTTCTCCCCAATTTCGTGGTATCCAAATTGGTAGTTACAGTCTTGTCTCATCGCTGCAACTCCCGTACGGACTCGGGAAAGGTGAAGGTCGAAGTTGCTGCAGATGACAGTCCCCCCAGTTCTTGTAGCCTTTAGCCGTACCCTTGTCCTACTCCTCCTCTGTTCCTCTGGTGATGTAGAGGTTAATCCAGGTCCTGCAGTGCCAAGCTCCACTCCCATTCCCCATGCGCTCTCATTTGTTGACTTCTGTAACCATAAACGCCTTGGTTTCATGCATGTTATTAACATTAAAAGCCTCCTCCCTAAGTTTGTATTATTCAATGCTTTAGCACACTCTGTCAACCCTGATGTCCTAGTCGTGTCTAAATCTTGGAATGGCCAGAAATCTTGTTTGTTTGTAGGTGACCAAATACTTATTTTCCACCATAATTTGCAAATTAATTAATAAAAAATCCTACAATGTGAATTTCTGGATTTTTTCTCATTTTGTCTGTCATATTTGAAGTGTACCTATGATGAAAATGACAGGCCTCTCTCATCTTTTTAAATGGGAGAACTTGCACAATTGGTGGCTGACTAAATACTTTTTTGCCCCACTGTATTTAATTAGCTCCATTGCACATTCATCTTCTGTATTATTTCGCCACTTTGGCCTGTTTATTGCCTTACCTCCTTTATCCTATTTCATTTGCACACACTGTAAATATACTTTTTCTATTGTATTATTGGCTGTATGTTTGTTTATTCTGTTACGGTTTTCTTCTGGTGAAAGAGAGGAGGACCAAAATGCAGCGTGGTTATCTTTATACATCTTTAATAAAAGATGAAAAAATGAACAATATACAAAACAAGTAACGTGAAAAACAGAAACAGCCCTCTCTGGTGCAACAAACACAGAGACCGGAACAATCACCCACAAGAGACCTAAAGAATATGGCTGCCTAAATATGGTTCCCAATCAGAGACAACGAAAAACACCTGCCTCTGATTGAGAACCACTCCAGGCAACCATAGACTTACCTAGAATACTTCACTCAACACAATCCCATAACCTACAAAAAACCCCTAGACAAAACACACCACATAAATCACCCATGTTACACCCTGGCCTAACCAAAATAATAAAGAGAAAACAGAATACTAAGACCAGGGTGTGACATATTCCATGTGTAACTCTTATCGTTTCCCTTCAATAAAATGCATTAAACTACTTTCTGCTTATTTCTGCTACTTTCTTCAGCTATACAAGTGCAGTATCTTTAGCAATAAAAATAACCTACTTTAGTAAAGAAAACAACTATGACAGGTGTGTTGTAATAAAAACGAGTGGTGTCCAATTATTAAATGCACTCTCTCTGCATTGTGAAGAGGGGAAACCCAGATATTTACAAAGTTTGTGATGAATGACAGGTTGTTTATTCATGCAAAATAGATTTGGGGTTTAAAATTCAATCAAGCTGCTTTATTTTAGGGGTTTAGTGAAGGTGAGTAATTTTTTTTACCGTTAGGACAAGGGGAGTTTACAGAATGTTAAGACTACACAAGGGTTAAGTTAGCTCACCTGCTGCTTTGGCACTGCTAAACACATATGCACACACAGCAACCCCTCGAGAGTCTGTGTAATAAAGTCTAATTGCAAACTCTGGCTTGACTAATCTCCCTGTACCCACTCCACTCCACCCTCTCTGCTAATTGTTATTAGTGTAGTTATACCAGGCCCGAGGCAGAATCGAACTCTCCCCTTTTATCTAAGATGTTTTTCATCTTAAACCAAACGCAATCAGAGGTGAGGAGATGATCTGGGTGGGATGCCAATGACTACCTGAGAGGCTTTTTCCATTCCTATTGGAACGGAAGGAATTAGATGTATGGATTTGGCAGCACAAACACCCTCCTGCGTAGCTCTTAACAGAACTGTTTGTACGTTTCTCAGAAGTTGTGGTGAGGAAAAGTCGGGATATCAGTGAGGGTCTGCCATCTCTTTACGTCACAATTATTGACTTCCTCCATTGATTTGTTGTTTTCTTCTCACTCCTACTATACTAAGTAGTCAAGATTTAAACAAGGAGAATTGAGAGCTGCACTCTACTAGCATCACCATGACAACTTAGCATAATTAGTAAGTAAATCATGTAATTTGTGTTCCTTTACAAATTTTGAAAAAGCTTCCTCTACTCAAGTTGCTTTCTTTCGTTTGCTTGAATACACAATACTGTGTTGTTCTGACTCCCCAGGCAATTAAAATACACTGCTCAAAAAAACTAAAGGGAACACTTAAACAACACAATGTAACTCCAAGTCAATCACACTTCTGTGAAATCAAACTGTCCACTTAGGAAGCAACACTGATTGACAATAAATGTCACATGCTGTTGTGCAAATGGAATAGACAACAGGTGGAAATTATAGGCAATTAGCAAGACACCCCCAATAAAGGAGTGGTTCTGCAGGGGGTGACCACAGACCACTTCTCAGTTCCTATGCTTCCTCGCTGATGTTTTGGTCACTGTTGAATGCTGGTGACGCTTTTACTCTAGTGGTAGCATGAGATGGAGTCTGCAACCCACACAAGTGGCTCAGGTAGTGCAGCTCATTCAGGATGGCACATCAATGCAAGCTGTGGCAAGAAGGTTTGCTGTGTCTGTCATCGTAGTGTCCAGAGCATGGAGGCGCTACCAGGAGACAGGCCAGTACATCAGGAGACGTGGAGGAGGCCGTAGGAGGGCAACAACCCAGCTGCAGGACCGCTACCTCCGCCTTTGTGCAAGGAGGAGCACTGCCAGAGCCCTGCAAAATGACCTCCAGCAGGCCACAAATGTGCATGTGTCTGCTCAAACGGTCAGAAACAGACTCCATGAGGGTGGTATGAGGGCCCGACGTCCACAGGTGGGGGTTGTGCTTGCAGACCAACACCGTGCAGGACATTTGGCATTTGCCAGAGAACACCAAGATTGGCAAATTCGCCACTGGCGCACACAGATGAAAGCAGGTTCACACTGAGCACGTGACAGACGTGACAGAGTCTGGAGACGCCGTGGAGAACGTTCTGCTGCCTGCAACATCCTCCAGCATGACCGGTTTGGCGGTGGGTCAGTCATGATGTGGGGTGGCATTTCTTTGGGGGGCAGCACAGCCCTCCTTGCAGCTTGCATGTGCTCGCCAGAGGTAGCCTGACTGTCATTAGGTACCGAGATGAGATCCTCAGACCCCTTGTGAGACCATATGCTGGTGCGGTTGGCCCTGGGTTCCTCCTAATGCAAGACAATGCTAGACCTCATGTGGCTGGAGTGTGTCAGCAGTTCCTGCAAGAGGAAGGCATTGATGCTATGGACTGGCCCGCCCGTTCCCCAGACCTGAATCCAATTGAGCACATCTGGGACATCATGTCTCGCTCCATCCACCAACGCCACGTTGCACCACAGACTGTCCAGTAGTTGGCGGATGCTTTAGTCCAGGTCTGGGCGGAGATCCCTCAGGAAACCATCCGCCAACTCATCAGGAGCATGCCCAGGCGTTGTAGGGAGGTCATACAGGCACGTGGAGGCCACACACACACTACTGAGCCTCATTTTGACTTGTTTTAAGGACATTACATCAAAGTTGGATCAGCCTGTAGTGTGGTTTTCCACTTTAATTTTGAGTGTGACTCCAAATCCAGACCTCCATGGGTTGATAAATTTGATTTCCATTGATCATTTTTGTGTGATTTTGTTGTCAGCACATTCAACTATGTAAAGAAAAAAGTATTTAATAAGAATATTTCATTCATTCAGATCTAGGATGTTATTTTAGTGTTCCCTTTATTTTTTTGAGCAGTGTATATGTTTTTGATAAGATTATGATACATTAAAAAGTAAGAAATGTCTGGCAACCTGCTCTCTGTGAGAGATCCATCATAGGATGGTGCTGTAGAGTGCTGTTCGCTTCAATTCACCCTTTCAGAAAAATCAGTGTGAGTCAAAATTGCTTTGCAACCAATTATACATTTCTGAAAGAGGTTCAGAAAGGTTGATAATGGCCAACAAGCATACACAGTATTTCTCATTTCTTGGAAATATGATATATTACATTGAAAATGAATAATTCAAGGTAGAGGGGAGGAGCGGATGATAGAGAAAGAGTGACGGCAGCTTTAGATTCCCATGTTAACATCATCGATCTTACGCTCTGCTTCAATCATCCAACCGACCTTGCGCAATTCAGCCTCGAGATAATGCTATACAGTATCTTCTGACAGTGTGCTTGAGCTTGAGACAGTCGTATATGACTGATATGAGTGCTGTCGCCAGATGTTGTAAGTGCCGCCTCAGCTGTCGGTACTTTTTGTTTTGTTACTTGGCCGGTTGACAACCAAGATTTAGCATTCACAGTGACTTTTCCGTTTTATGCATGACATTGTTTGATATCCAAAACGGATGATGACTGCTTCCCTCCACAGTGAATAGAGTGGTTCATGACGGGAAAACAAGAGGCTTCAGCCCATTCAACATTATGTAGGGGAAAGGTTTTCTCCAATTGTAAAATGATTGGTGAAAACAGTGTTGGAAATGTTCTGGGGTGAGATTCCCAAAAGCTATGTGGCACTTAATCTCTCTCAACGTTGCAGCCACAAGAGAGTAGCAAAAATGGCAAGACAATCGTAAATGAACAAAATTATTCAAATGGAGCGCTGGTCTGGGTCTTTGAGAGAAACAAAGTACCACATTAGCAAGAAAGATTTTGGGAAACTCAAACTAGTTTTGACCAGTTCGACCATATGATTGGTTGGGGGTAAATGGTGTGTACATACAATTATCTGCCAAAATAAAGCCAACATTTGAGTAAATGAGGGTTCTGGCGGCTCTGTTTTGGTGTGGGGTGCATTTTCCTGGCATAGCTTAGGTCCACTCAACCCCTTAGAGGGTAAGGTAGACACCAATAAATACACAGCCATTCTGAGTGATCGCCTTCAACCTATGGTAAATAATTTCTATCCAGATGGGAGTGGTCTCTTCCAGGATGACAATGTCCCCATCCACAGGGCACGAGTGGTCACTGAATGGTTTGGTGAACCTGAAAACGATGTAACAATGTTTCCTTTATTTTTGCAGTATATCAAATGTGATTATATTTCTTAACAAACTGACCATTTCAATCACTTCATAAATAGGCTCTCTGAATACCCTACAAAACTCTCACTTATTTGTCTTCTGATATGAATCATGGGAATAATGGATAAATATAATGTTTTGATCTTATCCAGGCCCTAAGGCTAGGAGGCAGATGAGGACATAGGCAATGAAGCTTCTATAGACAGTTGACCAAGCCCATGTCCGCAGGAAGATGATTTGGGGTGGGGCTGCTGTCGACGGGGGGGGGGGGGGGAGATCATTTTTGTTGGGGGGTTCGCATGTGTGCAGTTTTCAGGGCCGTCAACTTTTGAAGAAAGCTTGGAAGAAGATTTTCTTTGTGAATTTCCATTGCTCCCTGGCACAACCCTTAGACGGGGGGGGAATGTTACTATTTTAAAGCGAATTTCCTGCTATTCTATGTATTTTGACATAGCTTAGGCCTATGACCAGGGTGGACATTTTTACCGGTTAGGTGTATTCAGGATTCTTTGAACAATACATGAACACTCAAAACTCAACTTGTTTACTTTGAGATTTTGGGGGAATGAAATGTAACGAACACTAACATGTTGACCAGCCTGGACACGTGCGAGCTTTGCAAAATAAATGTAGAAATCCATGTTATTCAATTATTGCACCCACACTGCTCGTGAGCGTCTGTGATGCCAAGGGCTAAAATAGAACTCCTTTCTATTTCTGATGCAGATTGCCCTGAAAGTTCTGCCTATCCCATCTCCTCATTGGTTTATAGAAGCAGGTACCCACGTGCCATCTCCTCATTTGTTATACCCACGTGGGTGATTGAAAGACAAACTGTTTTGCCGGTCGTCGTGGTAATACTATGAAAGTTTAGATGCCGATCACCATATAAGTTCAAAGATGAAAAAGCCTGGAAGGAGGAGAGATGACTAGAAACGATTCGGTTGGCCGTTTTATGTGTGTATTAATTGTCGGAGTAGAGGACCTTGTGCATTTCAGGTAAAATAACAACTCAATATTTATATTCCAGGACAAGTTAGCTAGCAACAGCAAGCTATCTAAATAGGACAGATTAGCTGGCAAGTGCAAGCCAACTAGCTAAATTACCATACATGTTTAATGCTTTTCGACCTGCCCAAATTAATGTCATTGGTTCAGAGTTTGTTTTGATATTTTAAGTTGCGTGTCGTGATCGTGTTTGGTGTGGGGGGACAAAATAAATGTATGTACGATAGCGCATGATGGTGCATGTGCGCTGCTGGTTTGGGTTCCGTGTAATGTTTTTTTAAACCTATTTTTAGGTGGTTTTACACTTTATTCAAACAGTAATTAAATGGGATAGACAGGCAAATTCTATAAGTCAGTGGAAAGTTTGGAAGCAGGGATTGATTCCTATTCTCAGGTGGAAAGTCGTATGCGACACATGCCAGGGAGTGTTACCAATACACCAAGATTCTGCACAGGACATTTTTAAATGAAAGGTTGATCGCAGTGGGTAACCAAATCATAGATTGCAGTCTCATTGTCCATAGACTGATTTCAAGGTAAGGACACAAACATGTTGTAATTTGAGTGAACTCTTTCGTTAAAATAGGGCTACAAGAAAATCCTGTTGGCTCTCCAGGAGGGTTTGCCACCCCTGATATATATTTCCCATGTGTTGGGTGTTTGAAAAGGTTCTTGTTATAACAATAATTTCTCAATCACCCAAGCTTTATGAAAATACAAATATTCAAGTGTTTTATGCCTACTAAGGAGATAGATTGGGGGTAAGGCCCTGCGATAGACTAGCATCCTGTCCATGGGGTGTACTTGTCCATCAAGCTGCCTCACGCTACAGAAACAGGAGATAGGCTCCTAACGAAATGATCATTGAATTTCAATGTGAAGATGACGATCCACACGCCGAAAGGATGAATTTCGACTATACCAGCCAGAATATAGCATGAGCTTAAAATATGGCAACTTGGTATGAACTTTGAACTCTTATTCACTAAAGAAGTGATACCTTCTAGCCGTTGCGTGAGCGCAGCTACTGTAGACGTGGGCTTGGAGAGGACGGACAGAGTATCCATTCTACCATGCTCCAGTTCACCACTAGACATTCTTCAGAGGACCAGAGATCCATGCTGGACCTCCCCGCCTTCTATCTACGACCAATCTACCTAAGCGCAGCTCAGAGTAAATATTTATTGCATTTTCCTTTTTCAAATGGGCGGTTGTTTAGACTGCATAAGATATTGTATTTACGATAGCATAGCTGCCTACGACGTGATAGAGACAAAACCTTTCTGCTCCTCAGTCTTCCCGCTCTTTCACTCAATGCATGATACATTGTGTGTAGATGTAATTCTGTGTTATTATTTAGGTATTTAGTAAATAAATAATCACAATTTCGGATTGCTGATTCAACTTGTTAGCCAGGGTTCATGAAGATAACCAAGAATTTACAACTTTCAGATGAGACTGAATAAAGGGACGATTAAATATTGACTGCTACATATGTAAAAGATTACTAGGTTTTAAGAGTTTATTCGGAAGATAACAGCTCTATAAACATTCTTTCGTGGTGCCCCGACTTTCTAGTTATTTACATTTACATGATTAGCTCAATCAGGTAATATTAATTACAGAGAAATTGTGAAAACATTCACAGTGCAGGGTGGAAAAAGTAAGTGACTCCTTGGATTGAATAACTGGTTGACCCTCCTTTGGCAGCAATAACCTCAACCAAACGTTTTCTGTAGTTGCGGAGCAGACCTGCACAACAGTCAAGAGTAATTTTGGACTATTCCCCTTTTCAAAACTGTTTCAGTTCAGCAACATTCTTGGGATGACTGGCGTGAACTGCTCTCTTGATCCCTTACATACTTAAGCCAATCATATGCTTCAATGTGCCGCGGTTCACAGTGCTGTGGCAAAACAGGACAATGATACAGGTTCCTCTCGTGATGTCAAATTGCAAGCCTAGATGCTCTGATTTCAAAACAATTTGGTGCACAGTTGAAAACTCGCTGACTATACAATGTATTAATTAGAAAATTAAAATCGTTACTTTTCCATGCTTGAAATATTAGAGGTGTGTCGTAAGAGCATGAGACGAGAGCCAAATGCGTGTGTCTCAGGGCCAATGCGTGATAGTTGGCGGCTCTGAGTTTCACATGTGCATTTGCTGTTTTGACATGACAAGCTTAAATTTTGCATGTGAAACCAAATTTTCACTTGTATAAAATAACATGTTCACATGTTAACACCACCTTTTCACATGTAAGGAGAAACAACATGTTTTCACATGTGAAATTTGCGGTTAAACATGTTAAAAACATTCACGTGAGAATCTTATCTATCTTTGTTGTTACCCTGGCCTTTGCTTTCACTGACTTTTTCAGGTGCTGCTCCAGAATCTCTCATAATTGTTTAATTGGGTTGAGATCTGGTGACAGAGACACAGAGACACAGCAACTCAATGTCACGTTTCAGGTATTGATGAGGACAGATGCCTATGACTTGTTTATCTCTGCATCGGGTTGTCTTCCTGGCCCATTGCTATTTACCCAAACCTGTTGTCCTGCTGCATCAGATGAGCTTCTCCAGGCTCGCCTATTCTCGGAGTCACACGATGACATGCTGTGTGGTCCTCCCACTACGACTCGTGAAAGCATGCAGTTTATTTTGAGGGGCTTGTTCTGGTGACATGATGGTCAATGCTTGGCTGCCGTTTATGACGTTGCTCTTTTGTCCATAATAATCTCATCATGTAGGTTATAGCCACACTGTATCTTTGAGTTTTTAGCAAATGCCAATACCAGTGGACACATTCACTATAACGAACACAAAATTGTGACAAAACCATCGGTAGAGTGGAAAATGCGATGGAAACCCACTTAACTTGTATTTTTTATCCTGTACACAGTACATGGGAATTTAACCGCAAAAGTTATTTGAATGTGTACTATGTAATCATGCAAAGCCTTTTATGCACAACAAGTCCGTTTGATGGATATACATTTCTGGTGGAAAAATTAGCAAGTTGTTAATATGCAGATTATTTTAATTTTAATATTTGCATGAAAATCTGTTGCATTTTGGATGGAAACCTAGCTAGTGATGGATTTTCCCCCATCTTTGTGCATGTCAATAAGGGAAGATGGATGGAGTAATGGAAATGCCAATGCTTCATGTTTGTGTGTTCAGACTCTTGATACTTACTGTCATGAATGCCAATCATGTATGGGAGTGTGTGGACACTTCTATGGCCCCTGCCTTCGCTATGGGCATACTCTGAACTCCGCAATGATATGAACATGTTTAGTTGTGTGGTCAGGAGTGGTCAGGAGCCACCCCTCTACCACCCTTCCATTGGCTTTTCAAATGCAAATATTCAACCAGTTTCATCCAACGTCTCAGTCCTTTGGATAAACGCTCCTTTTCTCACAATAGCTTCTGTCACGGTAAAAGAAGATAAAGAGATGCATTTCCTTTTAAGTACAAAAATCACACAACAGTCTAGCCACTTTTTCCTATTTGATTTCGTGAAGGCTGCTATCCAAAGCCTTGGATTGTTGCATTTGAAAAGCAGAGAGAGAAAGAAGCCCGGGATGACAAGCTGATCGTAAATAGTTTCTGACCAGATCGGCATCCTCAGTCTTCCCTTTACAATGAACTGTAATATGACAACACAGGCAAACGGCGAGATCTGCCAGTAGAAAACTGTTTGTGAATGTCATCGGGTCATTCATTGTCATGTCATTTGGGAAACATCTGAGAGTGCAGAGATTCCCCTCATACCAGACAAGGCCATACTTCGAATTGGTCGAATTGGTCCACTAAAATATCAAGAGCTATCCATTACAAATAAAGATAATTGGCTCCAAAACAGGGGCTTCGTGCACTTACACTGTAAATGTGTGTAAAACATTGCAACACCCTTATGCAAATTGATATGGTAGAGACTGTTGATGAAAGGTGATTGGTTTCTGGACACACATACAGAAATTACAGCCAGATCTGATTGGAGCATTGAGCGGCTGGCAGAAGTCCACATGAGCAAGGAAGTCCGATTGAGTTGTCAAAATGATTTGTTGGCCCTATTTATTGATTAATGTTGAGCTATTGATCTGTGCTGGATTAACGTAAAAGTCAATCCTATGTATTATGACAGGAGCCCACCTATCAGAATCGAGCTACAGATATCAGCTGATAATTGAAATGCCACTCTAGTAAAGGTGAACCTGTGTTATCTTTGAGGAGGTGCTAGCTTGTTACTATGGCAGCAGCCCTTAAAGCTTGTGACCACCCTGAACTGAACCTAATCAGACAAGTGATTGATAGCTGATCTCAGTACCACGTCGACTTTGCTCTTCATCTTATTCAAAAATCCTTGCAGCATCGCGCACCAGCGACTCCTGAGGCAGGCCGGGCACAGTGCACGCTAACCAAGGTTGCCAGGTACACTGTGTTTCCTCCGACACATTGGTGCGGCTGGCTTCCGGGTTGGATGGCGCTGTGTTAAGAAGCAGTGCGGCTTGGTTAGGTTGTGTGTCGGAGGACTCTTGACTTTCAACCTTCGTCTCTCCCGAGCCCGTACGGGAGTTGTAGCGATGACACAAGATAGTTGCTACTAAACAATTGGATACCACGAAATTGGGGAGAAAAAAACGGGTAAAATTCAAAAAAAATAAAAAGCTGTACACTGGCCTTTCTATGCCCCCTAAGGGAAAAAATGCATGAAACATTTATTTTGAGATACATTTTTTAGGATACATGTGAAATATAAAACATTTGGTAAAGACTGTATACAAACATATTGAAATACATTCAAACATGTATTTAAAATGTCTATATAAATTCATAAATGTACCGTTCAAAAGTTTGGGGTCACTTAGAAATGTCATTGTTTTTGATAGAAAAGCAAATTTTTTGTCCATTAAAATAACATCAGAATGATCAGAAATAGAGTGTAGTAGACATTGTTAATGTTGTAAATGACTATTGTAGCTGGAAACGGCAGATTAAGAATATCGACATAGGCGTACAGAGGCCCATTGTCAGCAACCATCACTCCTGTGTTCCAATGGCATGTTGTGTTAGCTAATTCAAGTTTATCATTTTAAAAGGCTAATTTATCATTGGAAAACCATTTTGCTATTATGCTAGCACAGCTGAAAACTCGTTCTGATTAAAGAAGCAATAAAACTGGCCTTCTTTTAGACTAGTTGAGTATCTGGAGCATCAGAATTTGTGAGTTCGATTACAGGCTCAAAATGGCCAAAACCAAATAACTTTCTTCTGGAACTCGTCAGTCTGTTCTTGTTCTGAGAAATGAAGGCTATTCCATGTGAGAAACTGCCAAGAAACTGAAGATCTGATACAATGCTGTGTACTACTCCCGTCACAGAACAGCAACAAACTGGCTCTAACCAGAATAGAAAGAGGAGTGGGAGGACCCGTTGCACAACTGAGCAAGAGGTACATTCCGGGATGCTAGCCTTTTAGGAAGAGTTCCTCTGTCCAGTGTCTGTGTTCTTTTGCCCATCTTAATCTTTTCTTTTTACTGGCCAGCCTGAGATATGGCTTTTTCTTTGCAACTCTGCCTAGAAGGCCAGCATCCCGGAGTCGCCTCTTCACTTTTGACATTGAGACTGGTGTTTTGCATGTAGTATTTAATGAAGCTGCCAGTTGAGGACTTGTGAGAAGTCCGTTTCACTAACTAGACATTCTAATGTACTTGTCCTCTTGCTCAGTTGTGCACCGGGGCCTCCCACTCTTCTTTCTATTCTGGTTAGAGCCAGTTAAGCATGTTTTGGATGATGCAAATTTTCACAGCTTTTTGTTAAAAATCGCGCAACATTTCAAAGTCCTGCTACTCATGCCAGGACTATAGTATATGCATATGATAAGTATGTGTGGATAGAAAACACTCTGAAGTTTCTAAAACTGGTTAAATCGGGTCTGTGGCTATAACAGAACGTGTTTAGGAGTAAAGATCCCTGGTAAAACTGTTTACCAAAAACAAAACAAAAATATTCGTCCGCCATTCAATGAATCGTTTAAGACGAGAGAAAATATATGCGAATCCCCTGTAAACGCCTACTACAGCTTCCACACGGTGTCGCCATTGCTATCAATATCAGAATCATTTATCCTTGGTTACAACACGAATAGACCCCTCCTTTCTTGAGGCGCATCACAGTATGTTGTGAAACTGAAAAAATGGACGATGATTTCCAGACTTGCTGCTATCGAATACAGATCGCCCCGTGATCAATTTGATACATCATTAACGTTTATTAATACCTAAAGTTGGTTTATAAAAGTCGTTTGAAGTGATTTGTAAAAGTTTATAGGCGACTTTTGTAATTTTAAAAAGTGACGTTGCGTCTTGTAAATGGACTTTTCTCAGCATCAGACTGGTCTTCAGCAAATTACATTTTGGGTATACAATGACGGATTTAATCGGGAAAAAGACCCAATTGTGATGTTTATGGGACATATAGGAGTGCCAACAAAGAAGCTCGTCCAAGGTAATGAATGTTTTATATTTTATTTCTGCGTTTTGGGTAGCGCCGGCTACCGCAAAATCTGTTGTTTACGTGTCGTGCTGGTATTTTGGGGGGTGCATGCTATCAGATAATAGCTTCTCATGCTTTCGCCGAAAAGCATTTTATAAATCTGACTTGGTGGCTAGATTCACAACGAGTGTAGCTTTAATTCAGTACCTTGCATGTGTATTTTTATGAAAGTTTGAGTTTTATCGAGTACTTTACTCAAGTACTATAGGTGGCGCTCTGAAATTTCCGCTGAGCTATCCCTGTGCAGGGACCACCTCCATAAGAAGCTTAAGAGTTGCAAAGGGCTGCAGACTCCAATGTGTCAGGTTGAATTTATCACGGCAGTATTTATTTTACAACTTCAACATGCTCTGCTTTGCTCCAAGTAGCTGACGTCAGATCAGTCATGATGTTTCTATTCCTTCTCTGTAGGGGATCAAAGAACTAGATGTCTGTCTGAAAAAGGGAATCAAGGAGAATGTATCCTGATCTTATATGCTGTAAATGGGGCTAAATGCAGCAAGATAAAATGAATGCAATGTTGATATGAGACATGGCCATGCCATTACGGGCCAGACTGAGCGGCTGCCCAAGTGGCGGCCAGAGTGCCATCTATGAAATGTTATAAATTGATTTGCATTTTAATGAGGGATATAAGTATTTGACCCCCTCTCAGGTGTTTTTATGCAGGTAATGAACTGAGATTAGGAGCACACTCTTAAAGGGAGTGCTCCTAATCTCAGTTTGTTACCTGTATAAAAGACACCTGTCCAAAGAAGCAATCAATCAATCAGATTCCAAACTCTCCACCATGGCCAAGACCAAAGAGCTCTCCAATGATGTCAGGGACAAGATTGTAGACCTACACAAGGCTGGAATGGGCTACAAGACCATTGCCAAACAGCTTGGTGAGGTGACAACATTTGGTGCGATTATTGGAAGAAACACAAAATAACTGTCAATCTCCCTCGGCCTGGGGCTCCATGCGAGATCTCACCTCGTGGAGTTGCAATGATCATGAGAACGGTGAGGAATCAGCCCAGAACTACACGGGAGGATCTTGTCAATGATCTCAAGGCAGCTGGGACCATAGTCACCAAGAAAACAATTGGTAACACACTGCGCCATGAAGGACTGAAATCCTGCAGCGCCCGCAAGGTCCCCCTGCTCAAGAAAGCACAAATACATGCTCGTCTGAACATCTGAATGATTCAGAGGGCAATTGGGTGAAAATGTTGTGGTCAGATGAGACCAAAATGGAGCTCTTTGGCATCAACTCGACTCGCCGTGTTTGGAGGAGGAGGAATGCTGCCTATGACCCCGAGAACTCCATCCCCACCATCAAACATGGAGGTTGAAACATTATGCTTTGGGGACAGGACAACTTAACCGCATCAAAGGGATGATGGACGGGGCTATGTACCGTCAAATCTTGGGTGAGAACCTCCTTCCCTCAGCCAGGGAATTGAAAATGGGTCGTGGATGGGTATTCCTGCATGACAATGACCCAAAACAAAGGAGTGTCTCAAGAAGAAGCACATTAAGTTCCTGGAGTGGCCTAGCCAGTCTCCAGACCTTAATCCCATAAAAAATCTGTAGAGGAAGCTGAAGGTTCAAGTTGCCAAACATCATCCTCGAAACCTTAATGACTTGGAGAAGATCTGCAAAGAGGAGTGGGACAAAATCCATCCTGAGTTGTGTGCAAACCTGGTGGCCAACTACAAGAAACGTCTGACCTCTGTGATTGCCAACAAGGGTTTTGCCACCAAGTACTTATTTCCCTCATTAAAATGCAAATCAATTTACAAAATTTGCATTTTTCTGTCTCTCACTGTTCAAATACACCTACCATTTAAAGTTATAGACTGATCATTTCTTTGTCAGTGGGCAAATCAGCAGGGGATCAAATACTTTTTTCCTCGAAAGAACGAGAGAGAGAGATATACATTCTCATAGAGTCGTCTCTTAGTCAGAGTGGAAATTCATTGAGCATGAAGAAATCCAAATGTTAACACCTGTTAGAGAGAGAAAGAGACCAATTTTTGTTTTTCCTTTAATGAAACATTCTCATTTAATTTAAACCCCCCCTCCTTAAAAATAAAACACCAACATATACTCTGTAGAGCATACATGTACCATACTCACCTTTCCCTCTACCACACGATACAAAACAATATCACTTCATCACAATAACCAAAAAACCTCACCACTTCTACGACCGTACATCCAAAACATCTTCACCAGCTATACAGACAGCCCACCAACACACCATATCTCCTGAAACATCTCCACACTTTTTATCTTTCTATAGAAGTCAAATTCAACCCTAAGGCGTGCAGAGACCATCCTATTAAATAATAGAAAAGGGTCTGTTATCCCCACCTTTGACCCTGTTCCTCCTTGTTAGCCAAATGGCCAAATGTGTTTTGTTGAATTTGGCTTTCTCCTTATTCGAGTACCTGTACCCCATTATAAACATCCCAACAGTAAAAAACACCCCCAACCTCTCACACAGACATTAATGGCATGAACCTAGCGCACACTGAACACACAATCACAGTTTCTTTCATAACACAGAAAGGACACCCCTGCCCGATTCCCAGTTCAACCTGTGCCAACCAGCTGTTAGTGGCCAGGGCTCCATGAAGAACCCTCCACTGGAGGTCCCCTGACCTCTTTGGTCCTGGGGGTTTGTAGAGCGCCCTCCATCTAAAACGCACCACATACCCCCTTCCACTGATGTACCTTCACTCCTGTTAGGCTCCTAATGTTCCTCCCCTTAACGCAGAGGTTGTAGGGGGCTTTACCTCCCACCCCTTCAAACTCCCCCTGTCCTAGCAGTTGCAGGTCACCCAGCCTTTGTAAACTCGCTGCCATCAGTTGCCTCTGCAGGGTGGACAACTGAACCGATCTCAAAGGGATGGCTGGGTTGTGGAAAATAGACTCCTCCCACAACCACAGCCCAGGCTCCACACCCCCTTCTCATGTGGGCCTTAGCAGCTGCCAGGCCCTCAGCACTGTAGAGCAAAAATTTGAGAGACCTGCTGTACTCAGCCTCTCCAGCTTCCTGAGGAATAGCTGCAGTCAAACCCTAATCTGCCAGCTGTCCTCAGCAGCGCGCATGCCGGTTCCTTCCAGCCAACATCAGTATGGTACAGCAGTCTCTGCACTGATTTTAGTCAGAAAGCAGCCATCCTGCTCTCCAGTTCCACCAGGCCCTGTCCTCCTTCGTGGACGGCCATGTACAACACTGCCGCCCTCAGCCAGTGATGGCCCGACCAGAAAAAGTCCACCAGCTTGCGTTGCAGGTCTGCATGCAGACGGGGTGGGGGGGACGGGTTGAGGACAGCCAGTTTATGCCACACGGAAGATGCCACCAGGTTGTTGATTATCAGCACCCTCCCTCTATATGACACTTGGGACAGGAACCACCTCCACCTGCCAAGTCTTGACACCACTGCCTGTGACAGCCCCTCCCAATTCTTCCTTACCCACTTCTCTGAGCCCAGGTACACCCTCAACACTTTAAGCCCTTCACAACCCCACTGCAACCCCCCTGGGAGCAGAGGGCCCCTATCCCCCCCATGTCGAACATAACAGAGCTTTGCTCTTGCCCCAGTTTACCTTAGCTGACAAAGCTCCCTTGTACACTTTCAGACTGGTCTCTAGTGCCTGCATATCCTGACCATCACAGTAACATCATCTGCATATGCTGACACTGCTATGCCTGTCACCACACCCATGCCTGTCCAACACACTCCCTGCAGTCTGCTGCGTAGCAGGCCCAAAAAAGGCTCAATGGGTAGTGTATTTAACTGCCCTGATAGAGGGCATCCTTTTCTAATTCCCCTTCTCACCCAGACTGGCCGACTGAACCCCCTCCCACCTTGACCATACATGACGCCCCAGCATACAACAGCTTCACACAGGTCAAAAAAAAACTATTCCCAAACCCAAACATCACATTAAACAGATACTCATGGTCCTCTCTATCAAAAGCCTTTTCTTGATCTAAAGAGAACAGTCCAAAGTTCACATTAGAACCTGATGCACAGCACAGTTCCCTGATTAAGAACAAGTTGTCTGTGATTGAGTGTCCTGGTACACAATATGTTTGGTCCTTATGTACTATCGAGTCCAGATGGGACTTCAATCTGTTAGAGAGGACCTTGGCAAATATCTTGTAGTCCGCACAGAGTAATGCCACAGGCCTCCAATTCTTAAGTTCACACAAGTCCCCTTTTTTGGACAGGAGAGTCAGAGCCACCCGATGGCAGCTCATCGGCAACTCTCCTACCCCGGCGCATTCACGCAACATGCAAAAGAAGTCCTGTCCAATCATTCCCCAGAATTTTTTTGAAAACTCCACTGGGTGCACGACCAGGGGACATCTGGGATAAGGCCTCTGCCAGTTCATGGGACGACAGAGGAATGTCAATTTTATCCCTCTGTGCCAGAGAGAGCTTAGGGAGTCCTACGAACAAGACCTGATCACACATTTCTGCCCTATACAACTAAGTATAAAACTCCACAGTCCGCTCTCGCATCTCCCCCACCACTGAGGTCACCTGCCCACCAGACAGCCGTAAACAATGCATACCCTTGACTTCACCACTCTGTCTTTCCAAACCAAAGAAGAAGGAGCAGGGAGCATCCATCTCCTTGAGCATGGAGAACCTAGCTCTTACAAGGGCTCCCTTTGCTTTAACCTGGAAAACACTACCAGGTCCCTACGTAATTCAGCTAAATTAGCCTGGATGCCTACATTGCCTTGCCCCACCATCTCTACCTCCATCTCACTAATATAACGCTCTAGTTCCCCCAATACTCTCCTAGACTCTGAGGAGTTTTCCCCACATCCCACCATTGACTCAGAGACTCATACTCCTCTCCTTGCTGCAACCACCTTTTCCAAAAGGTCTGGAAACCTGAGCAAAAAGTTGCATCTTGTAAGAGCTTTACATTAAACTTTTAGCCTGGTTATGTGGTGATCCGAAAAATCTGACAAGATAGTGGTAGTGCCCAACAGCCTATTGCTCCGATTCCTGTAAAACCGATCAAGTCGGGCTGTTTAGTTCTCCAAACATCCACTAGGTCAAACTGATTAATGATGTCCCTTAAAACTTCTTAAACTGCCTGCTCCTCAGTCCCAGTTGCTAATATAAGCATATTATTATTAGTGTTGGATAGAAAACACTCTGACGTTTCTAAAACTGTTTGAATGATGTCTGTGAGTATAACAGGACTCATATTGCAGGCAAAAACCTGAAGAAATCCAAACAGGAAGTGGGAAATCTGAAGTTGGTCGATTTTCAACCCAGCCCCTATTGAATACACAGTGGGATATTGGTTATGTTGCACTTCCTAAGACTTCCACTAGATGTCAACCGTCTTTAGAAACATGTTTGAGGATTCTGCTGTGAAGTGGGGGCTCATAAGGGCTGTATGAGCCAGGTGTCTGGCAGAGAGCCACAGGCTCTGAGGCGCGGTCACGAGAGAGTTAGCTCTCATTCCATTGCTTTTCTACAGACATAGGAATTCTCCGGTTGGAGCATTATTCTCGTTTTATGTTAAAAACATCCTAAAGATTGATTCCATACAGCGTTTACCATGTTTCTACGGACAGTAACACATTTTTTTCGTCTGCAACTAGGGAATGCGCTTCATGACTTTGGATTTGTTTACCAAACGTGCTAACAAAAGTAGCTCTTTGGACATAAATGATGGACATTATCAAACTAAATCAAACATTTAATGTGGAACTGGGATTCCTGGGAGTGCATTCTGATGAAGATCATCAAGGGTACGTGAATATTTATAATGCTATTTCTGACTTCTGTTGACTACCCAATATGGTAGATATCTTTTTGGCTGCTTTTTTGTTTGAAAGTTGTACTCAGGTTATTGCATGGTTTGCTTTTTAAATTTTTTTGCTAATTTTTTTATTTTTTTTATCTGACACATCGGTTGCATTAAAGGAGAAGTGTATCTATATTTCCATGTCTAACAAGTGTATTTTCATCGACATTTCTAATGAGTATTTCTGTAAAATGATGTGGCTTTCTGCAATATCACTAGATTTTTTTGGAACTAGTGAACGTAACGCGCCAATGTATACTGAGATTTTTTTATATAAATATGCACTTTATCGAACAAAACATATGTATTGTGTAACCTGATGAAGATCATCAAAGGTTAGTGATTCATTTTATCTCCATTTGTGCTTTTCGTTACTCTTATCTTTGGCTGGAAAAATGGCTGCATTTTTCTGTGACTTGGTGGTGACCTAACAATCGTTTGTGGTGCTTTTGCTGTAAAGTCTATTTGAAATCGGACACTTTGGTGGATTACCAACAAGATTACCTTTAAAATGGTATAAGATACTTTGTTTGAGGAATTTTAATTATGAGATTTCTGTTTTTTGAATTTGGCACTCTGCACTTTCCCTGACACTGAATGAGGCTCTTTCCCATTTCTATCCTTTGTAAAATATATTGTACAGTTCCAGTCCCCGCTGACCACCAGCGTCTCCTCAGCCGCTACCTGTGAGAGTTTCAGTCTAAGACACATAAATAGATCCCCCCTCTCTCTCCCTGTGTTAGGCGCACAGACATGTATAACGACAAAATCCATGTTGTTAACTTCTACTTTTCCAACAAGCAGCCTACCCCTACACACCTCCTTTGAGGAGCACATTTTTACAGTCAGACCCGGTACAAAAAGGACTGCCACCCTTGCACTAAAATTTGTCCCATGGCTCAACACACTTGCCCCTTTCCACCAGAGCCCCCAATGGACTTCATTCAACACATCACTATGCGTCTCCTGCAGAAACGACCTGTACTTTTTTTGTTTTACATATTCACCCAACACACTCATCTTTCCCACATCTCTGTCACCATTTATATTGAGTGAGACTACCTGACGAGTCTCCATAAGAAGAGGGAGAAAAGCCAGCAATGAAAGAGACCAATAGCAAAGCTCAAAAGGCCCCAGTGCCAGAAAGAAACAATACATCTAAACAATGTCTGAAGGTAGACACACTGTTGTGACCCACTTTCTCAACTTTAATCGTTTCCTTGGTGAGAGGACACCATGCCCCTCATTTTTCATAGCATGTTGTGCTGATCTTACAAACTTTCTCGGATCAGAAAAAGAAGCCTCAAGATGAACTTTTTTCCCCCTTGGTCTCATTCAGGAACCTTGTCAGTTCCCTCAACGTGTATTTTGACCCTTGTCCTTGACTGGCTGTCAGCTCCGGACCCATTGAAGAGTCTGAAAAAAAAAACTCCTCAACGTCCTCTTCCTCAGACTCACTTTCCTCCTCATATCCCATCCTGACCACCTGCCCTTCCTCTCTGGTCAGGGCCTCCCCCCAGCACCAGGCAAAGGTTCCATGGTGCCTTTGACCACACCCCTTTTCTGCTTGACACCCTCCTCCTCCCCCTTATTCTCTTACACTTCCCCACTATACTCTCCTCATCCACTAGCATAACCTAACTAGACCCAGCCTCTGCTACACCATCATCTCTAGCATGACTAGACCCAGCTTCATCTACACCACCATCCCTGGCATGACTAGGCCCAGCCTCTGCATCTCATTGCCCTCTGCACATTGACCTCGATTTCCTCCACTGGCGCTTGTGCCCTCACCTTGTCTATCTTCCCCACACTCAAAACACCATAGACTATCTGTGCTAGCAAACCCTGCATAAAGCCCCTCCCCATGCCTCACAGGTTAAAATGCACATTTAGCTGTTGATCATTGTTATTCAGAAACATAAACACTTGCTTCCGGAACGAAACAAAGTGCTTAACGGCATCTGCCTGAAAACCTGCCAACAGTACACGAAAACCGCTAGCAAACTTATCAAAACGACTGAGCTGTTTCCTGATTTCATCATCCGTAATAAACTGGGGCAAATTTGCAACTACCACCCTTGTCGAAGGGGTAGGAAGAGGTGAAATTGGCACCTACACACCCCTTACAAATATTCCACTACCAATTAGCCTACCAACCAATTTTGCTCTTTTCATGAACACAACCACAACTTTGTTCATTCTAGAAGCGGAATGTATAAATTCAGCTCCTACCTGTTCACCGACAGCAAGCAGAACCTCCTCCACTTCAACTCCATTCTCAGGAACACACCTGAATCCATGCCGTATCGACAGCGTCTCCTCCGCGCTAGGCTGAGAAGCCATCGCACACACCACACCTTCCAAACCCCAGGAAACTAACTCTGTCCTCTTCCACCCTAACTTTGAAAAAACTTGTGGATACCGCTAAAACAAATAATCCATTAACCCTCCACCATAGAAAATAAAATTAAAACAAAAGACCTAGGACAGAGCCCTCCACACCAAACACTCAAACTCCAAAAACTCCCAGCATGCACTGCAAGAGAGAGAGAGAGAGAGAGATTTCATAAGCTGTGTGTCTAAGGCGTCTGACAAGATAAAGATTGGGTAAATAACTTCCTCTTTGTGTAAACGGACTAGACAACATAATTGGATGAATTAGGAAAACATCGAGAAAATCTAAGACAGGACAAAATCTAAATCAATTTATGTGTCAGAAGAAATGTATTTATTTTCCCCACCTGAAAAAAAAGTGAATGAGGAGTATGGAACAAAAAATAAAGAAATCTATTTATTCACCACCACAGTCACCACCGGCAAAGTTGATTATTTAATTAAAATGTATGAAGTCAAAGTCATATGATAAACTAAAGGTTAGATAAATAAAGTTGTCTTAAAATTTGAGCACTGTTTGTAAACTACCTAGCTAGCTAGAAAGGAAAAATCTAGGCTACTTTAATTAGCCACTTTACGAGCAAGCCTGTTAACTGTTACAAATGAACATTATTTTGTATTATGGAATGTGCCAAATAGAGCTACAGAACCAGTCTGACATTGGCCATTAGCTAATTGTTACATTTATTTCATAATCTCAGATGAGAGGACTACAGATGCAGTTTCTTAATTTAAATCACCCTGTTGTTGCAGGAATTGCAAAACTGATAGTGTATTCGAAATGTAAAATTGATTTCTTAAGTTTCCATTTTAAATTGTAAAAGTAAAAGTCACTCAGTAAAATAATACTTCAGTCAAAGTCAAAGTATTTAATTTAAATATACTTAAGTAGCAAAAGTAAATGTAATTGCTAAAATATAATTAAGTATCAAAAGTAAAAGTATAAATCATTTCAAATTCCTCATGTAAATAAACCAGATGGCACAATTTTTTTGTTTGTTTTTAATTTGCGGAAAACCAGGGGCACACTCCAACATTCAGACATCATTTACGTTTAGTGTCTCCGCCAGATGAGAGGTAGTATGGGTGACCAGGGATGTTCTGTTGATAAGTGCGTGAATTGGACCACTTTACTATTTTCCTGTCCTGCTAAGCATTGAAAATGTACAGAGCAAAAAGTACATTATTTCCTTTAGGAATGTAGTGAAATAAAAGTAAAAGTCAAGAATATAAATAGTTAAGCAAATACCCCCCAAAAACGACTTAAGTAGTACACGAAAGTATTTTTACTTAAGTACTTACACCACTGCATGTACGCTGTTCTTCTACATCATAATAATTATATGTCTGCTTAGCGTTTTGTCTTCATTTTGGCAGATTATCTCATGCTTATATCTGAAAGTTAAATCATTAAGAGTCTATTGATGCACCCGTGTAATGTAGTAGACCTTCCTGTAGCTGCCATATTGTTTTAACCTGTCCTTCCACTCAGACCGGCAAGAGGGAGGAAACGTGAAGCAGGACATACTAGAGGATGCCACTGAAGAGTATTAGAACTTGGCCCACGTCCACCTCTTCTGTTGACGTCCAGGCTCCAGCTCCACCCAACAGAATAATAACCCACCCAATAACGCCAGTAATGTAATATCTTAACTGGGCAAGCAACAGTTGAAACAATAACAAAGCGTCTTACCCGCAGCTGTTTCGGTAAAAAACTGACTGATGGGGCTGAACAAATGTAACCACTTTCAAATTCATAGACAGAGCTATGGATACAAGGACTGAGCATCCATGATACACAATTATATTATAGTAAACCATGTTTTGAGGCTATACAGTGTTTGTTAGCATATATTTTGGGTTCTGAAGGGGTGCGACAGTTGACATAAGCTCATAAGTTATATTATTCAAGAATCAAATGGGTAAATATAATTAATTTATAAGTCCAAAAATGGATGTGGCAACTGCAGATTGCCTCTTTAAACAGTGAAAACACCTGGTTAATTCACTCACTGTCATGCTACTTGTCCCTTGTGTGCAAGCTGTTTGCGAATTATGTCAATGAGTTTTTAAAACTTGATTAGCTATAGTATTTGCAGCATTTGAAGTTCTGCATTTTTTTTTAAGTCGCCCTGATCAAAAGGTCTCACAATGGATTACAAACTTTCTCACAACAGTAATCATCTGTGTTCAAAAGACCTGATTATGTCCAATCTTAAATTCATTTTATGGCAATTTAGTTGTAATTGTCCTATAGCATTGATTTTGAGTCTGTTTTCCAGCCTACTGCTGTCCGGTCAGAGTTTTGGATGAGTTTGAGGCTGCTACACAATACTAGTCATAGCCTCACAGTCAAGGCCCTGTTCCCAGACCGATCAGCTAGGCTGCTTCTCACTGTTCATTTTCTCCTCAAATCAACTTCTCTCCTTTGTGATCGTTCATTATCTCATTACGTCATTACTGCGTCTGCATGAACGACACACACACAAACTACGATAAAGTCAGTGAACAAAACTAATGAGTGGGTTCTTTAATCGTAACCTTTGCAGATGTCCTCAGAAACATGTTTTTTTCCATTACTCTGAGTATGCTTTTGTCCATCTCTCAGTGGGTGTCGGCAGTTGTGTGCCTAGAGATGCTTTCTCGCTTTTCTCTCTTTTCACTAGAAAAATATGTTCTTGAACAATGGGATTCAAACCTCCAGTTGAACATGGTCTCATTTGTAAGCTACGTGCTGACAGCATAATAAACAACATTCTCTCTGTTCCAAACCTGAGGGCAAGCCAGTTAATACTGCCTCGCTAACTGCTGCTTCTAACATTTAAGTGCCCAGCTGTACTGTTGTGCAATTGGAGTTTGGATCTCTTTGTTGTCTTCCATTTGCAGATAAAAACAATATGGAAGTTGTTTAAGCATTGGCTTCAGTCATTGTCTGTCTCTAGATCCCCAGCAGCGAATCTGCTACTATTCAACATTTTCAAATGTGGGAAAAACAGTCATGGTTCGTGCTCATCCGTGGAAATATTTCCATTGAGAGGCATTATCCCTAATTATCAAACAGTGGGAATATTGCATCTTAGAGATACATTACCAAAATGTTTTTATGGCTTGTTCAGAGACCTTCACTGAGCTGCCATGATTTATTTTCCCAGTGCATTATTCACTCCAGATCATAAAGGAAAATATTTTTTGACATCTTGTCAGTCTTTTGCTATTTTAGGTTTGTTGACGCAGAGAAAAATATAACTGTAAAGTCAAGTATACTTGACTTTAGATCAAGTATAATGTCAAGTGTAGTGTCAGAATACCCATGGCCAACATTCAGAATTCCTACCCAGAGCCTGATTTAAACGAGTGCAACTCTACACTTTCCGCCATATAGTTAACACAAGGCCGATATACTTCAGAACAGAGCATAATGTGTTCTTTGGCCATGTTTTTTAAAATTAGAATTGGCAGATTTTAAGTGGGGTCAAGCCACAGAGGATCAAACTTTTTGTCAGAATATCACTTTTCCACAACCATGTGTGTTTTCCCTGCCTGTCAAAAGGGAGAAAAAATACTTGTGGTCTTGGAAAACTGTAAACAAGACTCAAGTAACAGGGTTTGAAATGTACCCAACATGAAAGATGAATAGTACTAGTGCTTAGTTTACATTATAATATACATTGTCACATCTTGTTTGTGGAAAGAATGTCGACACTTGTCAAATTGTCAGACAATGTCACATGGAGATTCTTGGATGCAACTCCAGGAAATGTTATTTTATTGTGACTACATTAACTTATGGGTGTATAAGGGCACAAGGCGAGACCCAAATGCAGACACAGGAGGCAGATGGTTGAGCTCCGATATTTATTATAGCAAAGGGGTAGGCAGGTCGGGCACAGGCGAGAGTTCATAAACCAGGTCGGAGTCCAAACGGTACAAGACGTAGGCAGGCTAGAGGTCAGGGGCAGGCAGAGTAGTCAGGCAGGCGGGCTTAGAGTCAGGACAGGCAAGGGTCAAAACCAGGAGGGCGAAAAAAGAGACTGGAAAAAGCAGGAGCTGAGACACAAAAACGCTGGTTGACTTGACAAACAAGACGAACTGGCACAGAGAGACAGGAAACATAGGGATAAACACACCGGCGATAATAAGCGACACCTGGAGGGGGTGGAGACAAGCACAGGTTAAACAGATCAGTGCGTGACAGGGTGAGGAATTCAACAGTATCACTCTTGGGCAGACGACAGCAAAGTTATTGAGAGGGAGAAAAAAATGAAAGAGAGAAACTAATGAAATGAAATAATTACTCTAATAAACAACAGTTCTCCTTTTCAACCCTCCATTGTCTCAATTTCCTTTACTCCATTGAAACTTTAATACAAGGCCAGGGTTTCTTTCAAAACACTGTACTTTATCTTTTCAAATTGACACAACCTACATAAGCACATACACACTGAATCTCGTCCATTCCTTGTGTGCATTCAGTGTCATGCCTTTTGTTAATGCTACATAATAACAATGCCTTCACAAAATAATCATTGGAAACTTTGAAAATGGCTGATATATAAAAGGTAAAATCCACAAAGAAGCACTAATTGCTATAATTTGCTAATATGTGTGAACAATATTTTTTGTGAACAAATGTTTAATTGTGTTATACGGTTGGTAACAATATGAAAATCGTTTTGGAAAGCTGTTGCAGCTCAAGTCGACTACAAAACCCACAATGCAATGCAGCTGGCTGGCTGGCTAGCTGGATAGCTAGCTAGCAAGCGTAGTTACACACAATAATACCAAAGTCAATATCAGCATGTGAAGTAGCTAGTTAGCTGTAAAATCACCTAAACAAGCTGCACTATCAACTTAGGAGTCTACAATCTCTCCATGATCAACCTGCAGATTGTTTGCTTTGCAGAGAGAGTCTGACTTTCGCAACGGCACCATGCTATGGACCCTGGACTGAAGCGGCAGAAAAATAGGAGAAATGTGGTGGACCCTCTGTTAAATTACACATTTCTTGAGGTAGGGATATCGCTAAAATATGATCAATGGCTCTTTTGAGAGAAGACAACTTCCCACATTATGACATCGATCAGTTTTGAAATCTGACATGTATGATAGACGTTTTCGCGATCTAAAAGTAATCTTCCTATTAACTTCCAATGTAGTGAGAGCGGCATTATTACGTGTTACGGATACAGGTATCCTGTGTGTGTGTGTGTGTGTATCCTGTGTCATCACTCCCCAATCAGTCACCAATCACTCATCAATCAGCACCTCCTGTTTCCTACCCAATCACAGTTCCTTTCCCTTGGTTTAAAAACCCTGTCAGTTGTTTGCTCTAGAGCTCAATCTCTCTGTAAAATGCCATTTGTCTGTAGATCGCGCTGTTTCACCCTCTCCTACTATGTCTCTATCGCGCTTTAAGTATTGAGCTATCTTTTGTTTGAGCACCTCCATATCACTTTGTCCTAACCTGTGAGTATTGTTTTTGGTTATGGTGTTTGTTTGTTTGATGGTGGGAAAAGGGTGAAACAAGACAAGTCGCCCATGGGCATACACTACCCGTCGGTAAACTTTGTTAAATACACTAGTTAGAACTGGGCGGACCACCCACTGTATTTTTGGTTAGTTAGTTAGCTGTTGTTGAAATAGGCTAGTCTAGCTTAGGGGTGTTTTTGGATATTTATTATTTCTTTCCTTGGGTCCAGCTCAGCCCCTTTTCCTGTCCCCCCCCCCTCCCCATTACCGTGTGTTTTCTAATAAACCATGTGTTTGACGGTAATTTAGTTGTCTGTGGTTATTTCGTTCTCACTGTTTGTCACTATTATAAATTGCATGAGTTATGTTACGGGTCTCGTTACCATCTCCCCTAGACTGTCGGGCCAAAAGGGATTCGTAATACAACGCTAGAGGGGTTATGGCTATTGACATTACTTTAATCAGTTTGTGTATTTTATTTCCCAGAGTGCTCTCTTCTTCATGCAATTCTGAAGTGATTTTCTCATCTCATTCTGCGCAGATCGAGGTAAGCAGATGGCCATGTGTTTGTCATTGAGACTCCACTTTTGGCTCTTCTCCCACCCAGGAATGCTTCCAGCATCCAGCATCAGAACTGGCCTGCTCTGCCGTCCACAGCTCACAGTCCAATTGCAGCCTGACATCACTGATTCACTGGAGTATAGCAGCATTTGAGATGGTGTAGAGAGCTAGCCAGTGTCTTTGATTAAAAGTCTTCCAGGCGAGTGGGCTGAGGTTTATTTACAGTTTAATCTCTAATTTTTGTGATGGTTGAGCTGACATGGCTGATGGGATGGAGGTGATAGGATGGCTGACTGCAGTGGACATGTGCCAACAGGAGTGGATGGGGATGTTTCACCATGTAGCCACTAGAGAACCAGGGTGAGGGTCTGCTTCAAGGCCAGTAGGTGGCTGGTGCGTAAATTAGTTGAGCTCAAAAGGTACTCACACTCAGATTAGTATTATGTCAGCAGTAACATGCACAATTTAGGCTGAGAGTGAATATATTTGAGCTTCAGTACCTTGATTATTCTTATATTTCGATCTTCATTGAGAAAATATAATCTAATCTTTAAGAAGGACGTCAAAGGGAGATAGGAAAGCTGCTGTTTACACTTACTTATTTTGCTGATGAAATATCAATTACTATATCTCTAATCAACTCATAACCACCCCTTGGAAATGATTTGATACTGATTTTTTGAAGTGTTCAAATGTCCCCTTTTACCCTCTAAACAATGTCTAACTTTCATCTAATTGGAATTCAGATCATGTCCCGGTGACCACCCACGTCACCATCAGATCTATTACTGTGAAACATTAAAACCCCTCCGGAGCCGCCCCCGACGGTAGATGCCCCGGGTGGGCATCTACCGTCGGGGGTGGCTCCGGTGTGGGGACGAAGTACCCACTCCGCTCGCAGATACGTCTTCCTCCATGGCGGCTCTGGTGCAGGGATCATCCTCGGAAGCTCTGGACCGTGGATCGTCGACGGAGGAACCAGACCGTGGATCGTCGACGGAGGAACCGGACCGTAGATCGTCGCAGGAAGATCTGGACTGAGAACCCCTGCTGAAGGCTCCGGACAGTCAGCTGGAGGCTCCGGACCGCCGACCGTCAGCTGGAGGCTCCGGACCGCCGACCGTCGCCGGAAGCTCTGGACTGTGGAGGCGCGCTGGAGTCCTCATGCGTTGTGCCAGCACCCGGTGGTACCGGGCTGGTGACACGCACCTCAGGGTGAGTGCAGGGAAGAGGCACAGGAAGTACTGGACTGTGGAGACGCACTGGAGGCCTGATGCGTGGGACCGGTACAGGTGGCACCGGGCTGATGACACGCACCTCAGGGTGAGTGCTGCGACGAGGCACAGGACGTACTGGACTGTGGAGGCGCACTGGAGACAGTACGTATGGCCGGCGCAGGATATACTGGGCCGTGGAGGCGCACTGGAGGTCTGGAGCGTAGCACTGGCACAACGCGTCCTGGCGGGATGCTCACTTTAGCCCGGCAAGTGCGGGGCGCTGGCACAGGACGCACTGGGCTGTGAAGGTGCACTGGCAATACAGTGCGTAGAGCCGGAGCAGGATATCCTGGACCGAGGAGACGCACTGGAGACCAGGATCGCTGAGCCGGCACAACCCGTCCTGGCTGGATGCTCCCTTTCGCACGGCAAGTGCGAGGAGCTGGCACAGAAAACACCGGGCTGTGGATGCACACTGGATACACATTGCATATCTCCGCAAAACATGGTACCTGACTATTCCCACGCTCCTCACGGCGACTGTCTTGCTCCAGACACCAAACATCCACTACCTCAGTGAAGCCTCTTGCACTGAGATGCAGTGCCTTAGACCAGTGCGCCACTCCAACACATGTGCACATGGATGTTGTATTGTAAATATTTGGTGGTGGAGCGGTGGCCTGAGGGAAGGAACACACTGAATGTTTTGGGTAAGGGGTTATGAAATGTAATGTCATGTAGTATTTTTAACTGTATGTAACTGTCTTATGTTGCTGGACCCCAGGAAGAGCAGCTGCTGCCTTGGTAGCAGCTAATGGGGATCCATAATAAATACAAATATGGGCAATATACCACGACTAAGGGCTGTTCTTACGCACAGTGCCTGGACAAAGCCCTTATATACCACAAACCCTCGAGATGCCTTATTGCTATTATAAACTGGTTACCAATGTAATTAGAGCAGCAAAAATACATATTGTCATACCCATGGTATACAGTCTGATAGACCACGGCTGTCAGCCAATCAGCAATCAGGGTTCGAACCACCCGGTTTATAATGTGGATTCTGTCACTATGGGCCTTCAGACACAACTCAAAGTAATAGCAATTCCACCCAACATTCAGAATTCCTACCCAGAGCCTGATTTAAACGAGTGCAACTCCACACTTTCCGCCATATAGTTAACACAAGGCCGAACTATCCCTTTAAGTTGGTTTAGAGTGCCTACCTGTCAACCTTGACCTCCACTTGTCCAGTGCATTACTAGTGTCAATGAGCTATTTTGGGTAAACCAGACTGAACACTGTGCAGTGTTTGGTTTAACCAGGCTATTGAAGAGTTACCAGGCCAAGGCAGAGATGTGGAGAATATCAATGCAAGGACACACTATGGCAAGATATTTATCAGTCTAGCCATTTAGCCATTGGAGGCCATCCCTGTGTGTCTCGGAAGATTTGCTAAATAAAATCTGGCATAAACTAAAAAGGTATTACGACAGTAGTTGCTTTTTATGTTTTGTTAATAAAATCAACCCCGGGAGTCTGGCTGTTAGAGTTCAGGGCCTGGTTCTTATTATACTGTGATATCTATCTCTAAACTGACCGTGAAATCAATGTTTCATTTTTTGCCTTAGTTTATTCTTCTCCTCAAAGCCAAACCATGCTTCTCTGTAAACTAATGCAGATGTTTTCCTGTGATAAGCATCCGCTGTCTCAAAGTAAAGCCGACATCATTATATTGGCTTTTTTTTATTATTAGTTGTGTCTCGCCCTGACCATAGAGAGCCCTTGGTTCTCTATGGTGTAGTAGGTCAGGGCGTGACTAGGGGGTGTTCTAGTATGTCTATTTCTATGTTGGTGCTAATACGGTTCCCAATTAGAGGCAGCTGTTTATTGTTGCCTCTGATTGGGGATCATATTTAGGTAGCCATTTCCCCACCTGTGTTTTGTGGGATATTGTTTTGTGTTTAGTTGCCTGTGTGCACGGCATGACTTCACGTTTCGTTGTATTTATTGTTGTGCTGCGCCTTGATCCGCTCATTACAAGAAACGTGACAAGTTGATATATTATTACATTTAACGTGCATGGTTGATTACTTCAAAGAGGGAAATTAACTTAGCAAAATTTACTTTTGATAGGTAGAAGTTCTCAGTGGAGTCAAACACTCATTCTCCAAAGCAATTTAATGGTGTTTGAAAAAACCTGGAGGAAATCATAGGGAATATTCCATTTCAACCCTGAATTCAATTAACCATGTTCTACTACATAGTAATTTAGTGAACAATGTATTTCAGAGTGGCTTGGAAACAGGAAAATATTTTCAAAATATGTTAGAAAATTATTGTCAGGGCTTAGGTAGAACACAACCATAACAATATTAATTATTAATGAATTAGTTCCTCCCTGTTTATATTGCCGGTGTAGTCATGAATCTCCTATGATCCAGTTTCAAATTTGAACAGTCCTCTTGTGACTGACATTGGGACCTTTCACAATCTAATGTTGTTCAGACCACCCCGAACAGAATATCAACAGAGCTTACTTAAACTCTGGATTCACCTTGTGAGTTCATTAAAAAAAAATATTCATAATGTGTACGCTGTATACACCCAGAGTGTCATGCATTGTTTGCGTTTCCAATGAAATAGGAGCAGCCACAACAGAACTGTGTGTCAAATGTTAAATCTTTGAAAGCTTTCCTCTGCTAAGTGTTTCTACAACCACATGTTTAATAGCCAACCTCTAACTTCTAACTGTGCTGTTAATTAAGTTAAGTAATGTTGTCAAAACTCAAGCATTCATTAGAGCCTGCTTGTTTGGTTGGTTACACCGTTTAGGTCATTTAATGTCACACGTTTGTCAAAGTATGGATCAGGCTCTGCCGCTAAGTGTGGGATTGAATTTATAATTACCACCTGTTTTAAAGTGATATTAAAAAGTTCATACACTTTCATCAATCTGATAAAAAATATAAAAAATCTGTAGGCGAAGTACCACTTAGCTAGATGTCTATCTAACTGAAACCTCTTTTAAGAGACAAACTTCCTACAGTATTCATGTGGCAATATTTTTCTGTAGAATCACTAATCAAGATATTGATTTAACCATGACAAGTCCATGTAATGAACACGAGGAGAGACAGAGAGCTGGTTTCAAACGCAGGGCGCAGCAGGTGTTTATTGCAAACGACCACAGGAGGCAGGTAGCTGGGTCCAGGGGCAGGCAGAAGGTAATACACAGGAGGAGGCAGGTAGCTGGGTCCAGGGGCAGGCAGAAGGTCATACACAGGGGGTCCAAAAGGGCAACAGTACAGGCAGGGAAAAGGCTAGTGACGTAGTCCGGGAGATCAGGCAATAAGTAGATAACAGGAAACCTGATAGGCTAAAGTACAGGCAGGGAATAGGCATCATTTGTGAGGCAGGTAAAAACTATCATACACGGGAGGCGTAAAACACAGGAATCGCAGCTTTTAAAACTTCTTATGGCTGGGGGGCAGTATTGAGTAGCTTGGATGAAAAAGGTTCCCAGAGTAAACTGCCTGCTACTCAGGCCCAGAAGCTAAGATATGCATATTGTTAGTAGATTTGGATAGAAAACACTCTGAAGTTTCTAAAACTGTTTGAATGAGTATAACAGAACTCATATGGCAGGCAAAAATCCAACCAGGAAGTGGGAAATCTGAGGTTTGTAGTTTTTTGATTCTTTGCCTATCCAAGATAGTGTAAATTTGGTCAAATTGCACTTCCTATGGCTTCCACTAGATGTCAACAGTTTTTAGAACCTTGTTTGAGGCTTCTACTTTGAAGGGGGAGAGAATGAGAGCTGTTTCAACCAGAGGTCTGGCAGAATGCCATGAGCTCAGTCTCGTGTGCGCCTGTGAGAGCGACCTGCGTTCCATTCCATTTCTAAAGACAAAGGAATTGTCCGGTTGGAATATTATTGAAGATTTATGTTAAAAACATCCTGAAGATTGATTCTATACATCGTTTGACATGTTTCTACGGACTGTAACGGAACTTTTTGACTTTTCGTCTGGACCTAGTGCTCGCACCTCATGAATTTGTGAACTAAACGCGCATACAAAAAGGAGGTATTTGGACATAAATGATGGACTTTATCAAACAAAACAAACATTTATTGTGGAACTGGGATTCCTGGGAGTGCATTCTGATGAAGATCATCAAAGTTAAATGAATATTTATAATGCTATTTCTGACTTCTGTTGACTCCATAACATGAGGGGTATCTGTATGGCTTGTATTAGTGTCTGAACGCTGTACTCAGATTATTGCATGGTGTGCTTTTTCCGTAAAGTTTTTTTTAAATCTGACACAGCAGTTGCATTAAGGAGAAGTGGATCTATAATTCCATGCATAACACTTGTATCTTTTATCAATGTTTATTATGAGTATTTCTGTACATTGATGTGGCTCTCTGCAAAATCATTGGATGTTTTGGAAGCAAAACATTACTGAACATAACTCCCAATGTAAACTGAGATTTTTCTATATAAATATGAACTTTATCAAACAAAATATAGATATGGTGTAACATGAAGTCCTATGAGTGTCATCTGATGAAGATCATCAAAGGTTAGTGATTCATTTTATCTCCATTTCTGCTTTTTGTGACTAGGTGCTGACCTAACAATCGTTTAGTGTGCTTTCGTCATTAAGCCTTTTTGAAATCGGACACTGTGGGATTAACAACACGTTTATCTTTAAAATGGTGTGAAATACTTGTATGTTTGAGGAATTGTAATTATGAGATTTCTGTTTGAATTAGGCGGGATTTCAGCCACAAGAAGTTAACAACATGTCACAAAACAAACAATGCCTCACAGTGATGGGGTGCAAAGAACTGAACTAAATAGTGTGTGATGATGACATACAGGTGTGTGAACAGGTGATTAGAATTCAGGTGATTGGGATCTGGAGAGTGAGCTGCGTTCAGGGGATCTAGGTGTTTGAGAGTGTGAGCTGGAAAGTGGGCTGGAGTTGGAAGCAGACGTTACAGTCCCACTTCATTTTAACAGCTAACTTGCAGTTCAGAGGGTCCAAAAGATTAAATACCCTCCCTGTCTTCACAGCACCTCCATTTAAAATAAGAAACCCAGTTATGACCATGTTTTTTTATGACCATAAATCATGGTAATCGTACAGGTAAGCCTTAAAACACCTGACTCCACTTGTTTAGCTTTGGCAGCCCTCCATTTTGTATGAGTGCTCACTTTCTTGGCATTTTGTTTGAGTATCAATAAAAAAGGAGGATAAATTATATCACTGGCAAGTGTTAATTTGATTCCAATTTCCTGTGTCTTGTCCATGGTTCACAGTCTAACATCTACATTAAGAAGCTTTACTCTGCCATCTTCTCAGTATCTTATTTCAGCATTTCAGATGCTGGCTAAAAACTTTGGAGGTCGTCGTTGTTTGTCATTTGAGCACCTCTGCTCTACAGAGTAACCAATCTAAATAAGGAAGTCAAAGTCACATTTTTTTTATGGTATTGTCTTCCTACCCGGCCGGACGATGAGTCATGGATAGCTGGTCTTGCCTTGGCAGGAAACTGCTGTCAGCTTTGACCCCAGAAGCTGTTCTGTACACGTAGACAGAGGAGGCATCATTCATATCCACATGATGTTTTATCACATCTTAATATCTACAAGTGATATATAATTTGATCTATAACATATGTACTAACACCTAGTACTTTTGTGACGCATCACAGCACAGTTGAAAAATATATGGCAAATAGAAATCCAAAATGGATGATGTTGAGAGATAGATGGGAGGGGTTGAATGGCGCTGAAGGGTGCGACTAATAATAAGATAACCAATGTAAAACATACGGGGTCTGTAAAATGTATATAGGTTCAGACATTTGGTAAAATAGATTGTCTGTAAAATGTGTATAAGATGTATAAACTGAAGGTAGAAGCCTAAGTGTTATTGTTTACTAGTCTACTCCAATTGGGGGAAGGGTGGTAGGGTTTGCGGAGAATAATAAAGGCATATTCTAAAAAAAGTATGTATATATGTTCATATGTATGTATATGGATATATGTGTATATATATATATCCATATACATACATATGAACATATATACATACTTTTTTTAGAATATGCCTATATATATATATATATTTAGAATATATATATATATTTACCAAAAAAATGATATGGGGGATTAGAAATGAGGCAGACAGTTGCATTGATGGAAGCAATGATCTTCCACAATATTAAGCTGATCCACCCCATAAAAAAAAATTACATTAAAAAAAACACCTACTGCCATGGTGAGAGAGGTTATGCATTGAATGATCTTATATTTTGTTGACAAACGTTGTCCTGGATATGTGTATTTCCTTATGTTACAAATGGTCCATTTATACCTACCTATAGGCTGCTGAAGTGCATGACCATTTGAGAACCCAAAGTTAGCATTGTAGAAGTGAGTCTATCCTCATTAAACACTATAAACTGACTTGGAAATAGTTTGCTGGTAAGAGGCATGCAAGACACTCATTAGCGCACTGTACAGTGGAGGATAATGGTAACGTGGAAATAACTAAGTGTGGGAGTAAATGCTTTATGCTTGTGGTGTTATAATGTTTTGGAAACTGTCTGACTAGTTTGAGGAGTTTATGAAACTCATTGACATATAGTAGAGAGTGTTTTCATAATAGCCAATCTCTGTCAGAGAAAAGCCCTTGGAGATCTCCCAGTCTGAAGCAGTGGAGGCTGGTAGGAGAAGCTATAGGATGTCAAGCTCATTGTACAGAAAAAAACGTTGTTTATCCTGTTTTTTTGCTACAGTATTCATTCAGTTCATCTGCTGTTTTTCCTGTTATTCTCTACTATATGTTAATTCGTTTCAAAAACTAGTCAGACAGTTTTCATTTATTCCATTCCAGCTATAACAATGAGCCCATCCTCCTCTAGCCCCTCCCACCAACCTCCTCTGGAAGGAAGCCCCTGTCAGACCCTTTTGTGTTGCTCTCATACAACCTCAAACTAACATTCCCTGTTTTAGGGGCAAGGGAGATGGATAAACAAATTGCACCGGGCGGTCAAGTGAGACTCCCTTTGCTGCCCAGCCGTCAGTACTGCCTTGTGGGACATCTCTACCCGTCGATAGTCATTGACTGTATGGAGGGGTAATTTAATGTGTGGGCTAGACCAGCACAGCTCCTTCTGGAGTAGCCTGCCTGACTGTATAGATGGGATGTAGACACATAACAGATAGAGCCTGGCCCTGTAAAGAAGACAGACGGTGCATCCTAAATGGCACTCTATTCCTTAAATTGTGCACTACTTTTGACCTGCGTCCTATGGGCCTTGGTCAAAAGTAGGCCACTATAATAGGGAATAGGGCTCCGTTTGGGACTTAGCCGTAGAGACACATAACAGATAGAGCCACCAGCCTTGTGAAAGAGCTGGTCGCTGGACATTATCAGTGTGTCACTTGCTGTCGAGATTAAACATATTTTTTTCTTCTCTCAGTACTGTGGAATAATGGAAGTGACATGAGGGAGGAATCTTCTGGGCCCAGGAGAGAGCACAGTTTAATATAATTTAACTGAAGCATGGTGTATGTGTGTGTGTGTGTGTGTGTGTGTGGCCTTCACTGTTATCTGAAAAGTGAAAAGTTGATTACCTCTGCCTTTCGATCAAGTTCTCTCGCTTCTCTCGGTCTTCCCTTCTCTCTCTCTCACACTCTCTCTCACACTCCTTCTTTTTTATTTCCTCTCTGTTACACACACACATGGCCCTATACGTGGACAATCTCTATCCAATGGAGTGTAATAGCCTCTCATCTGTGTGTGCCATGTCAGCCACAGCTGTCCATCGATGAAGTAGACAACTGTAAATAACAACCTCCTGGTGGGAGCCGTATAGTTGTGTCAATGTGTGAGTGTCGGTGCTCAGTGCATTTCCATCCCATCCTCTCCTACCCTAAGTGCCAGCCCCAGGGGTTACAAACCCATCTACCAGTTGACGGATAGAACAGAACACCAGTGGGGTAGCAATATATGTGTTTTGAGTGAAGGCGGGATGGGGATAAACGGGGCGTATTATTGCCAAACCAGTCACAGGAGGTTAGGATGTGTTTTGAATGAAACGCAGGTGTGGCTGGGTTCTATACTCCCCAGGTGGACATGATTTAGGTCAGTGAGGATGTGATGGAAGTTGGCACTGATTTCAAAGGGGCTCTAGCTGCCCATCTCCTGAGTAAGGCAGGTTGAGGTGTCCTAGAGGGGTGACTCCTCTATCCCTTACCTGTTGGGCTGGGCCTGTCTGACTCCAACATAAATATAGATGGTGCCAGAGGAGCATGAATATAGATGCTGATAGCAGGGGGGGCTACTATTAATAACAGGACCTTGATCTGTCCCTGGATGGAGATTATGTAGAAAGAAAAGTGGGGATGTCACTGGAAGTGAACTGTCCTAATTCTTCAAGTGGGGCACAATGTTTGGAGGTTTACAAAGGGAAGGCACACGTTTTAGGAGGGCATTAGTCAAATCCATAGGCACCCACTGGTTGATGTGATGGATAATAGAAGTGACAGTATATTAATAATGAGGAAGCAGAGTGTCCCCTGGAGCGATACTTAGTTTACTGGGCAAGTCCACTGAAGTAAACAAGCACTAATGAAGTTGGAAATGACTGATAGTAATGCATCCTCCTAATGGCTCACAGCCATGTTCATTGATCCAATGGGGAGGGGTAATGAGGATTACAGGAAGTGACACAATTGCACTTCCTCTCTGGTTGCCCAGGAACCAGGAAGTGTAATGCCTTAAGGCAATGTCATTTCTATTTCGGCACAGCAGGGAGGACAGCAGAAAACCATCGAGGAGACAATAAATACAGTACTGTTAGACTTCATACTGTCATAGTAGTCCTTAGCAGAAAAAATAAACAAAATCTTTATTTAACCAGGCAAGTCAGTTAAGAACTTCTTATGACAGAACAGGGGGTTAACTGCCTTGTTCAGGGGCAGAACAACAGATTTTTACCTTGTCAGCTCAGGGATTCGATCTAGCAACCTTTACAGTTTCTGGCCCAATGCTCTAACCTCTATGTTACCTGTGGATACAAGCATGAAATTTGGAATAAACATTCCTCTAGTTATACAGTATGAAAACATCTCATAAGAAGTGCCCATTTCAAACTTAACCAGGAAGCGAGTTATAGTGAAAATTCAAAATGGCTGCCATAATAGCTGGTATTTGACCAGAAAAACTGTTAAGCAGATAAAAGCATGAAATATGGTACAAACATTCCTGAGATTATAGCAAAATGTCATTTTAGGGTGTTCAGTTTAAATTTAAAAGGAAGTGTAATTCAAAATGGCCACCTATGGAGATGGTAATGAATCCATGGTCATGTTTATGACAATCCAACATCCTGGGATGTAGCCATGCCTCAGGAGTTCTCTGCAAGCTTTATCAGTCTCTGGTAAGAGTTTTCACAAAGGTGTCCAGCAATCAACTGTTTTAGCCCATCCAAAACGTTCTGGTGAAGGTTTCAATTGGATGGTTTTCAGACTTGTTGACCAAATGTTGGTTTGGCACAGTGCTTGGTTTGAATGTTGCAGCAGTGCAGTCTGTGTTGGGGGGGATGTTCCCTATTGAGAATGACCTCTTAGAGAAGAGATTCTTGCTCAGATCATTGAAACAATCTAGGCTGGTTGTCTTGTCATAGATAACACAGCTGTATCTCTCAAGTAATGTGAAAGTGGATGAATCCAGATCAAGCTGTTAAAACGGTTCTGTTGCCATGGAAACAAAGGCACCAGTCACCTCTGGAAATGACTTCCATGCACTTCAAGCTGTCATTTTGCCCTTTCCATGAAACTTTGAGGTTCTATCACAACCTGTGATTGCGTTGATTGAAATCTGCTGGTAGGTTTTAACCAAACCAAAAGCAACCCACAGCTTTACGGTAGGATAATCCTTGGTAAGATGGAAGAACAACCCAAGGAGGACAATGTCTGTGTCCACTGATCATAATTATAATGATTGATGCACCCTTTTGAAGGGCATTTTTAAGATGAAGGCAAACTCCTGTGTCTGCCTCTTTGTAGTCACATTCCGTAATTGATGTCGGAGAGCTCTTTGAGCTCTCTTTTCCATCTTCAAATCCATTGGGGGACACCGTTGTTATGATTTCTGAGAAAGTCAGAGAACTTACATGGAAGCGTGGTTGTCTTCTTTCAGACTTTCATTGATTCTCTCTCATTGAGTATTTTAGACTATTTTCTTTGAATGTGTCACACACTATCGATTCAATTGCAGTTTTTCAACTTTAGCTCTACACTACTGCCATATTTGCCAAATGTGGAAACTTGGTGTGTAGGCAAGGAATGGACAAGGACAGCTCCATCATTGATTTTGGCATCAAAAGAAGAGGGCACAGGTGGGTAGGAATCTACAGTGATCAGGCCTAGCAGATCAGATTTTTGGGTTTGCATGTTAAGCATTATGTTATTTGAATGGGCTGGAGGACATGGGTTATTCTCACGAGAGAAAAAACAAATCTAGGTTTCCATCTCGGAACTTCCTCGCATTGTAAAGTCGTCTCAAAAGTGTACAATCATTTTTGAATGCTAATAGTTGCTTTCTCTCTTTTGTGACTGGCTTTGCTTTAGCATTTTTAAGCAGTGTTTCTAAACACAATGACTTCCTGGATATATTTTTGATATTTGAGAAGTGCATAGTTTCTCAATGGTACAGACAATAGTAATAGTATCTTTGCTTGCACAATTGTGTGTATCCAAAACCAAATGCTCTGGACATTTCTCTAGGAATTGATTCCCCATGCTTGAGATTGTTTTGCACAAGCTGGCCACTTGTTTTTTTTAATGCTTGCTGGTGTGTTGAATATTGCAACTACAGTTTGGAAATAGCAACATTTTCAATTGGGTGAATTTTTGCTTAGTTGTTAGCTAGATATCTAGCTACGTTATGTAGTATTGGTATTTACAAAATGGTTGGAATTTGCCCAGCTAGCTACCCAGCTGATAGTGATATTCTACGGACGTTCACAACGTTTCTTGTTGGTCCCTTACCATTTTCCCCAGGACGTCTTTTTGTTAGCTGGGTTCTTAGTTTGAATTTATATTAATGATACCATGAAGCAAGATTAACCAGGTCTAAAGGAGGCATTGTGCTTACATAACTGAAAGTGAGTTGATTAGACAAACCAAAAATGCATTAGCTAGCTACAAAGACGCAAATTATTGATTAGTGCTACCTGCACACTCCACTCCCCATCCCCATGACCAGAGCCTGAGAGTCTATGGGGTAGCATAAACCTGCCTCTCAAATGCTCTATGACCTGTGCCCTGAAAGGTTGCTAGGGAAGTTACTAGAAGGTCGGATATCTGCCCATCCTCTTGACTGTACAGGTCACACAATACTTGCAGTCTCCCTCAAGCAGTGACGGAGTGCAACGTCTCTGCCCATCAAAAACTGGACTCACTCATACAGTTGAAGTCGAACGTTTACATACACCTTAGCCAAATACATTTAAACTCAGTTTTTCACAATCTCTGACATTTAATCCTGGTACAAATTCCATGTCTGAGGTCAGTTAGGATCACCACTTTATTTTAAGAATGTGAAATGTCAGAATAATAGTAGAGTGATTTTTTTCAGCTTTTATTTTTTCATCACATTCCCAGTTGGTCAGAAGTTTACATGCGTTCAATAAGTATGTGGTAGCATTGCCTTTAAATTGTTTAACTTGTGTCAAACGTTTTGGGTAGCTAGCTTCCCACAATAAGTTGGGTGAATTTTGGCCCATTCCTCCTGACAGAGCTGGTGTAACTGAGTCAGGCCTCCTTGCTCGCCCACGCTTTTTCAGTTCTGCCCACAAAATGTCTATGGGATTGAGATCAGGGCTTTGTGATTGCCACTCCAATACCTTGATTTAGTTGTCCTTAAGCCATTTTGCCACAACTTTGGAATTATGCTTGGGGTCATTGTCCATTTGGAAGACCAATTTGCGACCAAGCTTTAAATTCCTGACTGATGTCTTGAGATGTTGCTTCAATATATCCACATCATTTTCCGTCCTCATGATGCCATCTATTTTGTGAAGTGCACCAGTGCCTCCTGCAGCAAAGCACCCCCACAACATGATGCTGCCACCCCCGTGCTTCACGGTTGGGATGTTGTTCTTCGGCTTGCAAGCATCCCCCTTTTTCCTCCAAACATAATGGTAGTCATTATGGCTAAACAGTTATATTTTTGTTTCATCAGACCAGACTACATTTCTCCAAAAGTACGATCTTTGTCCCCATGTGCAGTTGCAAACCTTAGTCAGGCTTTTTTTATGGCGGTTTTTGGAGCAATGGCTTCTTTCTTGCTTCCTTGTTGATATAGGACTCATTTTACTGTGGATATAGATAATTTTGCACCCTTTTCCTGCCGCATCTTCACAAGGTCCTTTGCTGTTGTTCTGGGATTGTTTTGCACCACAGTACGTTCATCTCTAGGAGACAGAACGCGTCTCCTTCCTGAGCGGTATGACAGCTGTGTGGTTATACTTGTGTACGATTGTCTTTGCTGATTTCTTTTGATTTTCCAATGATGTCAAGAAAAGAGGCACTGAGTTTGAAGGTAGGCCTTGAAATACATCCACAGGTACACCTCCAATTGACTCAAATTAAGTCAATTAGAAGCTTCAAAAGCCATGACATTATTTACTGGAATTTTCCAAGCTGTTTAAAGGCACAGTCAACTTAGTGTATGTAAACTTCTGACCCACCGGAGTTGTGATACAGTGATTTATAAGTGAAATAATCTGTCTGTAATACATTTTTGGAAAATGTACTTGTTTCATGCACAAAGTAGATGTCCTATCTGACTTGCCAAAACAATAGTTTGTTAACAAGACATTTGTGGTGTGGTTTAAAACTAGTTTTAATGACTCCAACATAAGTGTATGTAAACTTTCGACTTCAGCTGGATTTGTGGGATGTTGTGCGTGTCCAAAGTGAGTTGTGTAACGTCTGTATATATACAGTGGGGCAAAAACGTATTTAGTCAGCCACCAATTGTCAAGTTCTCCCACTTAAAAATATGAGAGAAATTGTAGGATTTTTTATGAATTTATTTCCAAATTATGGTGGAAAATAAGTATTTGGTCACCTACAAACAAGCAAGATATCTGGCTCTCACAGACCTGTAACTTCTTCTTTAAGAGGCTCCTTTGTCCTCCACTCATTACTTGTATTAATGGCACCCGTTTGAACTTGTTATCAGTATAAAAGACACCTGTCCACAGCCTCAAACAGTCACACTCCATGTCACATAATTGTGACCTGTTTCAACAAGCTAGGTGTATTTTTTATCAACATCCTGGGGGGCCAGAAATGCCTTCTCGAACATATGAACTTCCTTATGCCTTAATAAAGAACTGGTATGCTATCTGTAAATACAAATACAATTGTTAACTTACGAGCCTAGTAGGTTTAGCCATGGAAAAAGACAGGAACCTTCCCGCTAGCCATGATTGGCTGAAATAATGGATGGGCTGGACATGCCGAGAGATGAGTTCGGATTGGTTTTCAATTTAGCATGCTTCTGACTATATCATTAGCTGCTCAGTATGTGTTGATAGTCTTTGCTGCCACTGCTTTTTTGAAAAATATACCTTTAGCCATTGAGAACTGCAAAGGTGTTGCTACTGCTCTCAAGAACATTGCTGCACTCAATTTGGCATGCCTATCTACAAAGATAAAAAAAAGTTGGGATGTACTACTTTCTGCACATGGTCAGTGTGAACCGGAGTGACTTGACATAAGGGGCCAAACAAGCTGTAGTTAGCTACAAACAAAACGGAAAATACATGCTGCCGTGAAGCATTCATCCATATATACGGGTAAGAGTCAAGCTACATTTTCAGATATTTCGCATTTTGTCAGAAAGTCGTTTCCGTTACAAGTTAATGTGTACTGTCAGCTTGCTGGCTCCCTAGCTAAGGTTAAATGTATGATCTTGTATTACAATTATTTGTATCTCAGAAAGCCATTTGCATTGCTAGTTATAGCGTAATGTTAGCTGGGGGGGGGGGGGGGGGGTTGCATTTCTTTCAACTGACCCATCAATTTAGACAAGTGTGTCTGGGTAGGCAACATCTAATAATTATTTAAAAAATAATAATCATTCTCGGGACACTTTCCATTTTCGATATTGTCCCAATGCAAATTTGCAAGCAACCATTTCACTGCACTGTTTACACCTTCCCTATCCTGTGCATGTGACAAATCATATTTTATTTTATTTGATAAAGTGTGTGTTTACCAGAGAAGGTAATGTGAAGAACAACATGACCTGCACCAAAGTCAGATTAGGATATAGGCAAAGGAATAGATAGTGTTTTTTACCTGGAGTTTTCCTTATTGTATGCTACTCCTTACACCACTTTGTCGTTTCCTACACTAACTTACTCACTACCTTAGCACATATCCTTACATGTGAATCCTTAAAGAGATGGGTGGGGCTAAGGCTTAAGAAGGTGTGAACGATGCTGAATAAGTGTAGACAAAGAAGAGCTCTCCAGTAGGTATACCAAAACATTCAAGCGCCATTTTGTAGCTCTTAGTCTCTACTTTTATCCAAAGACCAAATCAAGGCGGTCGGTCACAATTGAACTCTCACTGTTAATTTTCTAGGGCTAAAATTACCACTGAACACGCAACGCAACCTTTTGCGATGCTATGACTATTAGTGGAGGTGCCTCCCTCAGTGCTCCACCGATGGTGGAGTTCTCAGCAGGACGATACGCAGTGATGTAAAGTACTTTGGGGGGGTATCTGTACTTTACTATTTATGTTTTTTGAAAACTTTTACTTCGACATTCCTAAAGAAAATAGTGTACTTTCTACATTTCCCTAACACAAAAGTACTCGTTACATTTTGAATGCTTAGCAGGACAGGAAAATTGACAAATGTACATGCTTGTCAAGAGATCCACCCCGGTCATCCCTACTGCGTCTGATCTGGTGGATTCACTAAACACACATGCTTCATTTGTAAATGATGTCTGAGTGTTGGAGTGTGCCCCTGGCTATCCGTAAAATTAAAAAACAAGATGGTGCCGTATGGATTGCTTATTATAAGGAATTTGAAATGATTTATACTTGTACTTGTACTATTGTTACTTAAGTACATTTTTGCAATCACATTTACTCTTGATACTGAAGTATATTTAAAACAAAATACTTTTATACCTTTACTCAAGTAGTATTTTACTGTGTGAATTGTACTTTAGTCATTTTCTATTGAGGCACATTTACTTTCACTCAAGTATGACAATTGGGTACTTTTTCTATCACTGATGATACCATTCAGGCATGCTTATACTTTTTTAATGTTAGTGTAGAAGATCCCATCTTTTGGGATTATTCTCAGACCAAAACACTTTTTTTTACATTACAGTATACATTACAGTATATGCTCACTCCCTTGGCATAAAACTAATGTAAAAGGGAATTGGTTGTGATTTTATTGGGAAAAGCCATCGTTGACAAATTTGACAGTCATCCACTGGCTGACAGAATAGAGTTTCTGGCCAGTATATGAATGTAGTTTTCTGTTATAGAACGCAGGTGTTTTAGCTCTATTTGTGTGTCTGTGGTTTTTTAAGGATGTAAGTGTGAAGACCTGTCAGTGAGAGAGCCCCATAACGCTTCAAGTCTCATCATTACGAAGGACATTTCACACTGTCTGTCACCAATGACCTCACAGAGAGAGACCATCCGTTGACGACTCTGAGGGAAGCATCTCCAACATCTTCTCAATGTGTCAAAAGGCTGACGAGGTATTTTACACTGTGAGATGTGCAAGGATTATTTCAATATTCCACCCAAGTCTTTTTCTCATCCCCTCCACAACCGTCGAAGAGTTCGAAAACTTTGCTGATTTGGTGTTAGATCAGTTCCCTTGTATCTATCAAAGGAAATGTGAGCAGAAGACAAAAAGTAAATCAGTGGATTAGTACAGAATGTGCTTTCAAGTTTTTGTCAGTGTGCGTCTCATTTAGGGAACAAAATATTTATGTTCTTGTATCACTGGTGCTCAGGAGGTTCAGGTTTATCATCCTCTTTCTATCTGAAATACATCTGGTGCTTCTACTCCGAATGACCTGGTTCGATACATTATCCGTTAACTTTTTGCCCTATTTCGCTTACAGGGATTTTAGAGTTTAATTGCCTTTAAACAAACAAGCCAGTCATGAATACTGTAACACTGGAGGTAAAATGCAGAACTGGAATGTAAGGTCATAGCCATTACCAAACACCAGGGACAGCCAGTGAGCAGTCTGAAGCACGTTAAAGACACAATCTGCAATATCTTGCTGTTCAAAGGCCATACCTACAGTAAAAAAGTGGCAGGGTCAGAATGTTGAAATTGAAGATTGTGCCTTTAACCAACAAGCTTTGATCAGAAACATACCTTCCCATTACGACCTCACCTGCCATCAAGAGCTACCATGATTGAACACAACGCATCGAGGCAATTTCCTTCATTCTACAATAACCTGAAGGCATTTCTCCATAACTGACAAAGCGGTTCAGGTTAATCTAAAAACGATGGCACTTTAAATGGATTTCAGAGGTGAATTTCTCCTGTTTGCGATGCATTAGCCTGCAGTGATCTGATGCCCCAAATCATGAATGAGAGCAATAAATGTGAGACAAACGATCAGTACATGATTTGATAGCTGGAAATCGATGTTTGTTTATCATGGTGAAAGTGAATAATTGAGGTTAAAAGGTACGTGATTTGCAGTTTACAGGTCTGACATAATGCCAAATACTATTAGTCTCATCATTATTGTCAGTGAGAGTGTTGACACAAAGAACATGCTCTACAAATGGTAACGTCTATGGTTTCATATAAACATGTTTGTGCTACATCATATTGCTGTTGATCGTTTTTGTTGTTATATCTGAGACCCTTTTAGTTACTATTTGCAAAACACTCCACAGAGAGCGACAATGCACTTGGTAGGGTTTTGCAACATAAAACATGCATGTTTTCTCTCTCTCTCTCACACACACACACACACACACACATATGATCCAACTCAACACTATTGCAAATGATATATTTTGTGTTAGTCTACGGTGCCTTCAGAAAGTATTCATACCTTTTGACTTATTCCACATTTTGATGTGTTACAGCCTGAATTCCAAATGGATTAAATATAATTTTTCTATCACCCATCGACACACAATACCCCATAATAACAAAGTGTAAACATGTCTTTAGAAATGTTTGTTGCGTGGGGCCAAAACATGACCAAATAATTTTGTACTTGACCCAAATATATTAAACATGCCTGTACACACTTTCTATGAACGCTACGTGTTACTGTATTCGTTTCCTTCACTTGTTTTGACCAATTAAACTGTTTTCACACACAAAACACTAACTTTACACGTTTTATCACCACTTGTTTACCGTGAACATGAAAGAGCAGTGAAGTACCATAATTCCCAACACCTTGGGATGGACAGCATTATTTTTTTTCACCTTAAAGATCTTTAAATGTATTTAACAACAGTTGGTTCATAAATCCATGTGTAATGTTAATCATACCAGTTTCTCTTTTCTATTTTAAAATATAATATTTCATGGAATATTTGACGTTCTCATTCACCCCCATGAGCCAGTACATGTCATACCCATGTGCTTAATTTGAGGTAAAGTCAGTTCTCTGAACCCTGCACAGTGTGTCTTGCTTTCATTACCAATCATTTTACTATGTCCCCTGGCATCACTGTCTAACAGCCCTGGCAGACAGCAGATATATTGGGGTGAGGGTGTGCTGGCTCGGCTTGGTGAGAGTATGGCCTAGATTAAATCAGGACAAGCATTAACCTGCTATGTCTCATGGGCATAAAGGTCCAACAAAGCCTCATTGTGTGTGTGCTTTCTTTCTTTCTCACTTTCTTTCTCTCGCTCGCTCTCTCTCTTTTAGTCTCTCACACATACACACACACACATAATATACAGTACCATTCAAAAGTTTGGACACACCTACTCATTCAAGTTGTATTATTATTATTATTTTTTAACATTTTCTACATTGTAGAAAAACATTTATACAAATGGAATCATATAGTAACCAAAAAAGTGTTAAATAAAGAAATATATTTTAGATTCTTAAAGTAGCCACCCTTTGCCTTGATGAAAGCTTTGCACACTCTTGGCATTCTCTCAACCAGCTTCACCAAGAATGTTTTTCCACCAGTCTTGAAGGAGTTCCCACATATGCTGAGCACTTGTTGTGTTACGGTGCGTGAATGAGGACCCAAAAGCGAATTAACGTAAACAGAGCTTCTTTAATAACAAACAAACGTAGGCTCAGATGGACCGGCAGATTCCGACAGGACAGGACAAGGTTGCAGCAAACATGACGATAGTCTGGTTCAGGCATGAATAACACAAACAAGAATCCGACAAAGACAGGAGCAGGAACAGAGAGAGATATAGAGACCTAATCAGAGGGAAAAAGGGAACAGGTGGGAAAAGGGGTGAACGAGGTAGTTAGAGAAGACAAGGAACAGCTGGGGGAAAGAGGGGGAGAAAAGGTAACCTAATACGACCAGCAGAGGGAGACAGGGTGAAGAGAAAGAACAGGAACAAGACACAACATGACAATACATGACAGTACCCCCCCCACTCACCGAGCGCCTCCTGGCGCACTCGAGGAGGAAACCTGGCGGCAACGGAGGAAATCATCGATCAGCGCACGGTCCAGCACGTCCCGAGAGGGAACCCAACTCCTCTCCTCAGGACCGTACCCCTCCCAATCTACTAGGTACTGATGACCACGGCCCCGAGGACGCATGTCCAAAATCCTACGGACCCTGTAGATGGGTGCGCCCTCGACAAGGATGGGGAGGGGGGGGGGGGGGAAGACGAGCGGGGGCGCGAAGAACGGGCTTGACACAGGAGACATGGAAGACCGGGTGGACGCGACGAAGATATCGCGGAAGAAGAAGTCGAACTGCGACAGGATTAATGATCTGAGAAATACGGAACGGACCAATGAACCGCGGGGTCAACTTGCGAGAAGCGGTCTTAAGGGGAAGGTTCTGAGTGGAGAGCCAAACTCTCTGACCGCGACAATATCTAGGACTCTTAGTTCTACGCTTATTAGCAGCCCTCGCAGTCTGCGCCCTATAACGGCAAAGTGCAGACCTGACCCTCTTCCAGGTGCGCTCGCAACGTTGGACAAAAGCCTGAGCGGAGGGGACGCTGGACTCGGCGAACTGAGATGAGAACAGCGGAGGCTGGTACCCGAGGCTACTCTGAAAAGGAGATAGCCCGGTCGCAGACGAAGGAAGCGAGTTGTGGGCGTATTCTGCCCAGGGGAGCTGTTCTGACCAAGACGCAGGGTTGCGAAAAGAAAGACTGCGTAAGATGCGACCAATAGTCTGATTGGCCCGTTCTGCTTGACCGTTAGACTGGAGGTGAAAGCCGGAAGAGAGACTGACGGAAGCCCCAATCAAACGGCAAAACTCCCTCCAAAATTGAGACGTGAATTGCGGACCTCTGTCCGAAACGACGTCTGACGGAAGGCCATGAATTCTGAAAACATTCTCGATGATGATTTGTGCCGTCTCTTTAGCAGAAGGAAGCTTAGCAAGGGGAATAAAATGAGCCGCCTTAGAGAACCTGTCGACAACCGTAAGAATAACAGTCTTCCCCGCTGACGAAGGCAGTCCGGTGACAAAATCTAAGGCGATGTGAGACCACGGTCGAGAGGGAATGGGAAGCGGCCTGAGACGGCCGGCAGGAGGGGAGTTACCGGACTTAGTCTGCGCGCAGACCGAACAAGCAGCCACGAAGCGACGCGTGTCATGCTCCCGGGTGGGCCACCAAAAACGCTGGCGAATGGAAGCAAGCGTACCCCGAACGCCAGGGTGGCCGGCTAACTTGGCAGAGTGAGCCCACTGAAGAACGGCCAGACGAGTAGGAACAGGAACGAAAAGAAGGTTCCTAGGACAAGCGCGCGGCGACGGAGTTTGAGTGAGTGCTTGCTTTACCTGCCTCTCAATTCCCCAGACAGTCAACCCGACAACACGCCCCTCAGGGAGAATCCCCTCGGGGTCAGTGGAGGCTACTGAAGAACTGAAGAGACGAGATAAAGCATCAGGCTTGGTGTTCTTAGAGCCCGGACGATAAGAAATCACGAACTCGAAACGAGCGAAAAACAGCGCCCAGCGCGCCTGACGCGCATTAAGTCGTTTGGCAGAACGGATGTACTCAAGGTTTCTATGGTCAGTCCAAACGACAAAAGGAACGGTCGCCCCCTCCAACCATTGTCGCCATTCGCCTAGGGCTAAGCGGATGGCGAGCAGTTCGCGGTTTCCCACATCATAGTTACGTTCCGACGGCGACAGGCGATGAGAAAAATACGCGCAAGGGTGGACCTTGTCGTCAGAGAGGGAGCGCTGAGAAAGAATGGCTCCCACGCCCACCTCTGACGCGTCAACCTCGACAACGAACTGTCTAGTGACGTCAGGTGTAACAAGGATAGGTGCGGATGTAAAACGATTCTTGAGGAGATCAAAAGCTCCCTGGGCGGAAACGGACCACTTAAAGCACGTCTTGACAGAAGTAAGGGCTGTGAGAGGGGCTGCCACCTGACCGAAATTACGGATGAAACGACGATAGAAGTTCGCGAAGCCGAGAAAGCGCTGCAGCTCGACGCGTGACCTAGGGACGGGCCAATCAATGACAGCTTGGACCTTAGCGGGATCCATCTTAATGCCTTCAGCGGAAATAACAGAACCGAGAAATGTGACGGAGGAGGCATGAAAAGAGCACTTCTCAGCCTTCACAAAAAGACAATTCTCTAAAAGGCGCTGGAGAACACGTCGAACGTGCTGAACATGAATCTGGAGTGACGGTGAAAAAATCAGGATATCGTCAAGGTAAACGAAAACAAAGATGTTCAGCATGTCTCTCAGGACATCATTGACTAATGCCTGAAAGACAGCTGGAGCGTTAGCGAGGCCGAAAGGAAGAACCCGGTATTCAAAGTGCCCTAACGGAGTGTTAAACGCCGTCTTCCACTCGTCCCCCTCCCTGATGCGCACGAGATGGTAAGCGTTACGAAGGTCCAACTTAGTGAAAAACCTGGCTCCCTGCAGGATCTCGAAGGCTGAAGACATAAGAGGAAGCGGATAACGATTCTTTACTGTTATGTCATTCAGCCCTCGATAATCTATGCAGGGGCGCAGGGACCCGTCCTTCTTCTTAACAAAAAAAAACCCCGCTCCGGCGGGAGAGGAGGAGGGGACTATGGTACCGGCGGCAAGAGCTACAGACAAATAATCTTCGAGAGCCTTACGTTCGGGAGCCGACAGAGAGTATAGTCTACCCCGGGGGGAGTGGTTCCCGGAAGGAGATCAATACTACAATCATACGACCGGTGTGGAGGAAGAGAGGTGGCCCTGGACCGACTGAACACCGTGCGCAGATCGTGATATTCCTCCGGCACCCCTGTCAAATCACCAGGCTCCTCCTGTGAAGAAGAGACAGAGGAAACAGGAGGGATAGCAGACATTAAACATTTCACATGACAAGAGACGTTCCAGGAGAGGATAGAATTACTAGACCAATTAATGGAAGGATTATGACAAACTAGCCAGGGATGGCCCAAAACAACAGGTGTAAAAGGTGAACGAAAAATTTAAAAAGAAATGGTTTCGCTATGATTACCAGAAACAGTGAGGGTTAAAGGTAGCGTCTCACGCTGAATCCTGGGGAGAGGACTACCATCCAGGGCGAACAAGGCCGTGGACTCCCTTAACTGTCTGAGAGGAATGTCATGTTCCCGAGCCCAGGTCTCGTCCATAAAACAGCCCTCCGCCCCAGAGTCTATTAAGGCACTGCAGGAAGCTGACGAACCGGTCCAGCGTAGATGGACCGACAAGGTAGTGCAGGATCTTGAAGGAGAGACGGGAGTAGTTGCGCTCACCAGTAGCCCTCCGCTTACTGATGAGCTCTGGCTTTTACTGGACATGAAGTGACAAAATGACCAGCAGAACCGCAATAGAGACAGAGGCTCCGTTCCCTCTCCTTAGTCGAGATGCGGATACCTCCCAGCTGCATAGGCTCAGCACCCGAGCCGGCAGAGGAAGATGGTAGTGATGCGGAGAGGGGGGCAACGGAGAACGCGAGCTCCTTTCCACGAGCTCGGTGACGAAGATCAACCCGTCGCTCAATGCGAATAGCGAGTTCAATCAAGGAATCCACGCTGGAAGGAACCTCCCGGGAGAGAATCTCATCCTTTACCTCTGCGCGGAGACCCTCCAGAAAACGAGCGAGCAAAGCCGGCTCGTTCCAGCCACTGGAGGCAGCAAGAGTGCGAAACTCAATAGAGTAGTCTGTTCTGGATCGATTACCTTGACATAGGGAAGACAGGACCCTGGAAGCCTCCTCCCCAAAAACAGATCGATCAAAAACCCGTATCATCTCCTCCTTAAAGTCCTGATACTGGTTAGTACACTCAGCCCTTGCCTCCCAGATTGCCGTGCCCCACTCACGAGCCCGTCCAGTAAGGAGAGATATGACGTAGGCGACACGAGCAGTGCTCCTGGAGTAAGTGTTGGGCTGGAGAGAAAACACAATATCACACTGGGTGAGGAACGAGCGGCATTCAGTGGGCTCCCCAGAGTAACACGGCGGGTTATTGATTCTGGGCTCCGGAGATTCGAAAGCCCTGGAAGTGGCCGGTGGATCGAGGCGGAGATGGTGAACCTGTTCTGTGAGGTTGGAGACTTGGGTGGCCAGGGTCTCAACGGCATGTCGAGCAGCAGACAATTCCTGCTCGTGTCTGCCTAGCATCGCTCCCTGGATCTCGACGGCTGAGTGGAGAGGATCCGAAGTCGCTGGGTCCATTCTTGGTCGGATTCTTCTGTTACGGTGCGTGAATGAGGACCCAAAAGCGAATTAACGTAAACAGAGCTTCTTTAATAACAAACAAACGTAGGCTCAGATGGACCAGCAGATTCCGACAGGACAGGAGAAGGTTGCAGCAAACATGACGATAGTCTGGTTCAGGCATGAATAACACAAACAAGAATCCGACAAAGACAGGAGCAGGAACAGAGAGAGATATAGAGACCTAATCAGAGGGAAAAAGGGAACAGGTGGGAAAAGGGGTGAACGAGGTAGTTAGAGAAGACAAGGAACAGCTGGGGGAAAGAGGGGGAGAAAAGGTAACCTAATACGACCAGCAGAGGGAGACAGGGTGAAGAGAAAGAACAGGAACAAGACACAACATGACAATACATGACATGTTGGATGCTTTTCCTTCAATCTGCGGTCCAACTCATACTAAACCATCTCAATTGGGTTGAGGTCAGGTGATTGTGGAGGCCAGGTCATCTGATGCAACACTCCATCGCTCTCCTTTTTGGTAAAATCACCTTTACACAGCCTGAAGGTATGTTTTGTCATTGTCTTGTTGAAAAACAAATGATAGTCCCAATAAGCACAAACCAGATGGAATGGCGTATCGCTGCAAAATGCTGTGGTAGCCATGCTGATTAAGTCTGCATTGATTTCTAAATAAATCAGACAGTGTCACCAGCAAAGCACCCCCACACCTCCTTCTCCATGCTTCACGGTTGAAACCACAAATGCAGAGATCATACCTGCTCTGCATCTCACAAAAACACAGCAGTTGGAACTAAAAATCTCAAATTTGGACTCATCAGACCAAAAGACAGATTTCCGCTTGTTGTCGATATCTGGAGGTGGTCTTGAGGAGGGCCGACCGGGCTCTCCTCCAGGTACGATGACAGCAATGGACAAACATCTGGGCCGAAGGTATGTCAACCTCTTCTTCTTGCTCAGGGAAGAGCGGGGGCTGATTCAGGGAACACTCAAAGGGTGATAAGCCCATGGCAGAGCAGGGAAGGGTGGTGTGTGTGTATTCGACCCACACAAGCTCCTGGCTATAGGTGGTGGGACTGGCGGAGACCAGGCAGCGCAGAGTGGTCTATAGGTCTTGGTTGGCTCGCTCCGACTGGCCGTTGGACTGGGGTTGGAACCCGGAGGACAGGCTGGCCGACAACCCAATGAGGGTGCGTATCCCAGTCCATGGATCCGGAAGACGTGCTGCGCCATGAGCTGGGCCATCTCTTTGGAAGAGGGTAGCTTGAGGTGAGGAATGAAGTGGGCGGCTTTGGAAAACCGATCCACTACGGTCAGGATAGCAGTGTCGCCATCAGATGGGGGGAGACGCGTGACAAAGTCCAGGGACAGGCAGAGGTCGGAGGAGACCAGCCGGAGCCTGTAGAGGAGTTTTGTTCAGTGCATAAGCCGTGTAAGCGGCGACGAATGCGGAGGCATCAGAAACTATGGTGGGACACGGGTAGCAGACAAGCCTGGAGGAGTGGGCCTACTTCAGGACCGAGGAGTGGACAGCATCAGGAACGAATATCCGGTTATCTGGGCACCCCACAGTGTATAGCTGGGAACGCTGTGCCTCACAAACCTGCTTTCCTATTCCCCAGCTGAGTGCCGTCGCCAGGCACGAGGTGGGAAGGATGGTCTCAGGTTCCAGGGTAGTAGCCATGGGGCTATAGCAGTGTGACAGGGCATCCAGCTTGACATTCTTGGATACCGGCAGGTATGAGAGGGAGAAATTGAACCGGGTGAACAGTATGGGCCACCTAGCTTGCCTGGAATTGAGATGCTTGGCGGTGCGGAGATATTCCAGTTTCTTGTGGTCGGTCCACACAAAGGAAAGGATGTTCAACCCCCTCCAGCCAGTGCCTCCATTCCTCCAATGCCATCTTCCCCGCAAGAAGCTTACTATTCCCAACATTGTAGTTCCTCGCCATGGCGTTGAGGCGGTGGGAGAAGAATGCGCAGGGATTTAACTTGAGGTCCAGGGCAGACTGCTGGGACAGAACAGCCCCCACTCCGACATCCGAAGCATCGGCCTCCACCACGAACTGACCGGACGGGTCAGTGTGAACCAAGATGGGAGCTGTGGGGAAGTGGTGTTTGAGATCCCGGAACGCCCGGTCAGCAGCTTGGGACCACATGAATGGAACCTTGGGAGAGGTGAGTGCAGACAGGAGGGAAGCCAGGGTGCTGTAGCCCCGGATAAAGCGGTGATAAAAGTTGGCGAATCCCAGGAAAGGTTGCAGCTGTGTTCTGGACATAGGCTGGGGCCAAACCACCACCGCTATCACCTTCCCAGGATCCATCTGTACACTCCCTGCAGCGATGATGTAACCCAGAATGGGGATGGCGGAGTGATGGAATTTGCACTTCTCTGCTTTTCCAAAAAGATGGTTCTCCAGGAGGTGTTGGAGAACCTGTCGGATATGGAGCACGTGTTATTGGGTGGTGCGGAAGAAGATGAGGATGTCATTGAGGTAGATGAAGATGAACCTGTTCAACATGTCGCGGAGAACATCATTGACCAGAGCGTGGAACACATCAGGGGCGTTGGTAAGGCCAAATGGCATGACCAGATACTGTAGTTACCACTGGTTGTGTTGATGGCAGTCTTCCACTCGTCCACTTCCCGTATCCGCACCAGGTGGTAGGCGTTCCGTAGGTCCAGCTTGGAGAACACGGTGGCCCCCTGGAGCGGCTCGAAGGCCGAGGAGATGAGCGGTAGCGGGTAACGGATCTTTACTGTGATGTCGTCAAGACCCCGGTAGTCGATACACGGGCGCAGGGTCTTGTACTTCTTCTCCACAATGAAGAACCCTGTGCCGGCGGGGGAGGCAGAAAGACAGATGAACCCAGCAGCTAGGGAGTCCTCAATGTAGGTCTCCATAGCCTTGGTCTCCAGACCCGACAGAGAGTACAGTTGTCCCCGGGGCGGAGTGTCCGGAGTGTCTGGGAGAAGTTCAATCCTGCAGTCATAAGGTCAGTGCGGCGGCAGTGAAGTGTCCCGGGCCTTACTGAACACTTCCCGGAGTTCCTGGTACTCCGCGGGAATGGTGGAGAGGTCCAGGGCAGCTTCCGAGCCCCCAGGAAGATGTCCCGGGGCAGGCTGCGCTGACTTCAAGCAATGGGCGTGGCAAAACGGGCTCCAGCCAATGATGGCACTGGCAGACCCGTCAATGAGGGGATTGTGTCGCTGGAGCCAGGATAATCCTAATACCACGGGAACCTGAGGAGACTTAAGGAGCAGGAACTGGATCGTCTTGCTGTGGTTTCCTAACACACGTAGGTTGATAGGGGTGGTATTGTGGGTAATCTAGTTTATAGCAACACGTGTGGAAAGGGATGCGAGTAATTGGAGAGGAAAAGTTCTCCGTATGGCCCACCAAAGTACTCGCTCCTATCTGTGAGCCAGGTATTTTAGTGGACAGGTGGAGAAGAAATTACCATTAGTCCCGCAATACAGCCAGCTCTTAGTGTGCAGCCTAGTTGCATGGGCTTGGGAAGAGGTGAATCGGCAGTCTTCGGAGGCTCTCTGGAAATCTCGGGTAGGCTTGGGTTCTTTCGGAGACGGAGACGTCAGGGACTTCCGGGAATACTTTGGAGGCGAGGTGGAATCCTTGGATGGGCGAGTGAAATCAAAGCTCTTCTCCTTCCTTCGTTCCTGTAGTCTCCAATCGATCCGAATGGTCAAGGCGATGAGCGAGTCGAGATCTGTTGGTAGTTCCGGGCTACGAGCTCATCCTTTGCTTCCTCCGGTACTCCGTGTAGGAGTACGCTTCCCGGTTCCAAGCACTCTCAACTGCCAACATGCGGAAATACACTGCATAGTCTGCCACACTACGGGAGTCTTGACGTAGCTGGAGCAGCTTGTGAGTAGCCTCTTTACCAGACAATGGAGAATCAAACACCTTCCAACCCTCCTCCACGAACTTTAGACTGAGGCAGATGGCGGATTGTTGCTCCCACACTACCGTGGCCCAGGCGAGTGCCCTCCCGGACATCAGCGTTATGATGTACACTATCCTCGAGTGGTCCAAGGGGAAGGAAGAAGGCTGCAGCTTGAAAATGAGGGAGCACTGGGAGAGAAAAGCCTGACAGGTTCCGGGAATCTCCAGCGTAGTGCTCTGGAGGAGGTAAGCAGGGTTCTCGGGACACTGGGGTAGGCTGGGAGATCACCGGTGTGACCCAGTGGGGAATCCGCAGTATTGCGGGTGAAGCTGGTTGAGAGAATGGCAAGAGTGTGCAAAGCTGTCATCAAGGCGACGGACGGGTGGTTACTTTGAAAAATGAAATATATATTGATTTGTTTAACACTTTTTTGGTTACTACATAGTTTTGATGTCTTCACTATTATTCTGCTATGTAGAAAATAGTAATATTTTTTTTTTTAAAACAGGAATGAGTAGGTGTGTCCAAACTTTTGACTGGCATTGTATGTCAAAATGTAAAAGCAACATGTGATACAATAAAGCTACACATTTGAGCACATGTGAAAACCTGATCTCATGTTAAATGTGACAACATGGGGATGCAAAATTTCAACAAGTGATACCATTTTAATGTTTTTTTACATGTAAAACTGAAAATTTGATTATCAGATGTGAAAGTTTTTCACATGTGAAAATGCAATTTCACACGTGAGAGTTAGTTTACAGTAGTCCCCTTACCTATAATACAGCTCTGCACTTAGCAAAAGAGTTCGATCTGCATTGCTATTTTAGTTATCAGTTAATCTGACTATTGTCTCATCATTGATTTAATTGACTTATTTAAGAAATTTTAGGGAATTCTGTATAGTTGTCTAATGGGGCATATGACAAATATAATAGTTTTTCTTGATTTGGATTTTTAAATAAACTGATATTTACTTTGAAGTCCAAAGTGTAGGAATACAGGTGAAATCAGTTATTGACACAGACATGGTGGGAGTAGCAAGGATATCGGAATGCCATGAACCAATATGTTGTGAGTTCAAATCCCAAGTAAACACAGGCTGAATAATAATTTATGTAGAAATAAACATACACAATGTAGTCATGTATGTCAAATATGTACAAATAATGTGTGTATTATAAGGACTTGTTTTTGTTTGCAGGGCATCACAAATTGTTATCCCCAAGTGAAAGATTATGATCATGTGAAAATCCATATTTTATACTTCAGGAAATGTCACTTGAAGTGTTCCAAAAACACATGGTTTTTCCTTAAGGGACACACCCGTCTACACATGCATGAACGTACATTCAAGTCTGACAGAACAACATTGCCACAGACACAGGAGCCAAGTCCATTAAGTTTGACTTGGAAATCGTCTTGGTGAGGTTGAAGATAGCATAACTTTCAGGGGTACACACTCTTAGTGTAAATCTATTTTCCCTGTTTACATGTCTGCTTTCAGTTAATAATGCTCTGTGTTATTGAACCGAGACCTCTTCTAAGAAGCTGTAATGTGTTCAGAGAAAGACATATTTCGCTCTATAGAATCACAGTGACGCAAGGGAGCGATCTCAATGGAAGCAGACTACATAACTAAGCCCTCAGCCCTCATCTGGGCTGAATAGTTTGTAATAAGAAGCACAATGAGGATAAAATGCCTTAAGCAAACTTCTAAGTAACTACGAAGTGTTAGTTAGAACAAAAACACACCCACACAACTTTAATAACTTGTAAAGCTCTCACTTGTCGTTGGCTTGACCCATGGCTCTCTCAACTGGGTTGCTGTGAGATAGGTGTGTTTAGTCAGTTTCTATTCTTCTCCTTAGCCAGAGATTCTCTCATCCACATTAAACCCTCTGGATTTTGCTGGCGGGGGTTTGAGTAAAGCATTTGAATCGCAATCATGTAGAGGGATCACAAGCTAAAGCTAAAGGGCTTTCAAAAACAAAGTATTGTTTCTTTGTAAAGGTGCATGTATGGATTGCTCTGGCTTGGACAAGGCTTAATTACTTTACTTACTTATAGCTAGAATCTGCAGTTGAAACAATAAAGAAAGGGATACCGTGCCTCTGTTTTGGTAAAATGCTGAGGGATGGGCCTGGAGAAACGTAGCCACTCTAAAATTCATAGACAGAGCTATGGAAGCAAGGACTGACTATTTATGATATCAAAATGATAGTTTTAACTATGTCTTGAGGCTATACAGTGTTTTGTTTTTATTTTAAGTTGTTTACAAACATTGGAGTACGCTTATATTTTGGGTTCTGACGGGGATCGACAGTTGAACTGAGCTCATGAGGCATTCATCATACGTTATATTCTTCAAGAATCAAAAGGGTATGTCATTCATTTATAAGTACAGAAATGGATGTAGCAACTACAGATTCTAGCTTTAAATCCGCATGTATGGGCTTGCCATATCAACAGACATGTTTTTCTTGTCGTGTGGAAGGGATCAAAGACTCTCTGATCTTCTTCTTAGTCATGCGTTGATGATAGCAATGAATGTACTGTACATACAGTACAGATAGTGTCATGTGTCAACCAGTTACCATGGCAGCACAGAAAAACAAAAGGCTTAATGCCACACAGAATTATCTCTTGACTGTATTTATACAGTATATATCTACCATCAAGAAATCAGGTTCTCTTCAAAGAGATTGAATGAGGACAAGTATATTAAAGGAGAAGTCAATTGAAGCTGTTGCGTTTTATATTTTGGTTCAGTAAACATATAGAGCATGTATTATAGCCAGGGCCGTGTGTTTCGCGCAATCCCTTGGTATAGTAAGATTTTATACTGTAATTTGAGCCTCATCCAGTAATGAGAATTGCACCAAAAAATGAAATCTTTTGTCTGAGGATGGTGTTTGACCGTCTGACAAATTGCATGCAAGCATTTCTTTGGAACAATGTGTTCGATTTTCAAAAGAGTCCACAAAACTTGGTGGCATTTTGCAGGTACGGGTGCTGAGGGTGCTGCAGTACCTCCTGAAAAAAATGTAGAATAGTAATTCAAATATATTGTTTATATATATTTCCTTCTGACATAAGTAGGGGGCCTTCAATTGTCCTGTATTATTGGACCGATATATACGTAGGTGTATGCAAAGTGTCACGACTCCCACTGAAGGTGGCTCCTCTTTCTGTTTGGGCGACACTCGGAGGTCAACGTCACCGGTCTACTAGCTGCCACCGATCCCTTTTCCACTTTGTTGGTTTTGTCTTATTGTTTACACCTGTTTCTTGTTTAGGTTAAAGTTGGGATATTTAGGCTGGAGATGCCCGCCTGCTTTTGTGCAGGCTTATTTCCTCTGTTCGTGTTGGTGGTTGTGCGATTCTCTTGTTTTTCTCCGGACTGGTTGGGTCCTGTTTTTGGGCCGGTCTTTGTTATGCACCTGGTGTTTTGGCGTGACCGTTCTCCTGCGCCGGAATAAAAAACAATTGTCCTTTACCCTCTGTTCCCTGCGCCTGACTCCGCACCCACTACTCATAGATAGAAGTGCGTTACACAAAGGGGGCAAAAAGTCTCTCAATTGAGTAAAACTAAATAAAAGGTTAATATCCAGGAATTCCCATGATAGCACAAAACACAGGGCCCTAATTATAGGATCTTTATGATACATCGCCTTCAGAAAGTATTTACACCCCTTGACATTTTGTAGTGTAACAGCCTGAATTTCAAATTTATTAGAATTTGTGTCACTGTGCTACACCTAATAATGTGAAGTGGAATTATGTTTTACATTTTTTTTTTACTAATTAATTTCAAAGGAAAAGCTGAAATGTCCATAGTCAATAAGTATTCAACCCCTTTGTAAACCTAAATAAGTTCATGAGCAAATATTTTTGTAACAAGTCACATGGACTCACTCTGTGTACAATAACAGTGTTTAACATTACTTTTGAATGACTACCTCATCTCAGTACCCCACACATGTATGTAGTTCTGTCCTACCAAAAATACATGCAATTATCTGTAAGGTCCCTCAGTCGAGAAGTGAATTTCAAACCCAGATTCAACCACAAAGACCAGGGACTTTTTCCAATGCCTTGCAAAGAAGGGCACCTATTGGTAGATGGGTAAACATAAAAAAGCAGACATTGAGCATGGTGAAGTTATTAATTACACTTTAGATGGTGTATCAAAACACCCAGTCACTACAAAGATAGACGTCCTTCCTAACTCAAGCATGGTGGTAGCTGCATCATGTTATGTGTATGCTTGTAATCAGCAAGGACTATCAAGTTGTTTTTTAGGATAAAAATAAACAGAATAGAGCTACTGTAAAAGGAAAACCTTTTTTTAGTCTGCTTTCCAACAGAAAAATGCATCTTTCAGCAGGACAATAACCTAAAACATATATATTTTTTTTTAAGTGTAAATATTGTACAATCCAGGTGTGCAAATCTCTTAGAGACTTACCCAGAAATACTCACATCTGAAATTGCTGTCAAAGGTGATTCTAACATGTATTGCCTCAGGGAGTTGAATACTTATGTAATCAAGATATATTTGTTTTTTCCTTCTATTTTTATTTTTTACAAATGTTAGAATTTGTCTTCCACTTTGAAATTACAGAGTATTCTGCGTAGATTGATGACAAAAACCTACATTTGAATCTCACCTTAACACAACAAGGGGTGTAAATACTTTCTGAAGGCACTGTATGCCACTACAAGAATCTGTGAAACGTCTCACTCGTGTCAAGTATATTCTATTGAATGACATTACACTGTGTGGTATCACTCATTCATTGTCACTCAGAATAACTTGCTGTATCTTTTCTGAAGTGAAAAATGTAAAATTATGTAAAATGTTATTGCACAATGATTTCAGTGAGAAGTTATGTTATATGGAAGAGAGGAATGGACAGAATTTTTTGGTTTGTTAAAAAAACCAATTTTAATGCACAATTTATGTAGTAGCACTGTTCCATGTATTTTGAACTCTCTCCACATTTCTCTTATTAGATTGCTATGTATTTTATTTTATTTTACAAACTCTGTACAATTCCTCAACGCTTTCCAACATTGAACAAGTAGATTCATAAACATAATAAATATAATTGTTCCTTCTTGGACATTGAAATTGCAACATTATCAAACATAACAAACAAAAGTTAAAAAAGGACATCAACCTACCTTTCATCATTACAAAATCTTAAGTAGACACATTGTGGATGTAATTAGATGTATTTATCAATCTACGTTTATAGGTAATGTTGGCCTGTGTCCTTCAACAAAAGCTGTACCCTTTAAATCATGTGATAAATATACAATTCTGTGACATTTAAATAAATACAAATGTTTTCGCTTCTTAGACCTTCACAAAAGACAAAACACAACGTACATACCCGAGAAGGAACACTTACTTACATCGTTGTTATAGTAACTATAACTGCATCGAGAGCAATCGGACAAGACCCCTCTGCACAATTAAGGAAAACAAATCAAACAAAACAAACAATCAAAAAAGAGAAAGGGTAGCAGCGTTTCTTATTGAAATGAAGAAATAAGAACAGCCTATTGACTAGATAGCTGCGCTTGTGTCTTTGGAGGATGTTTGTGACCACAAACTATTTTGGGAATGGCAAAAGAAAAACAAGAAAACATTTGATCACACTGATGTTGCTGACTACACTAATAGCATTTGTGCAAATAACTGGAATTCATTATGAAGCCGTCTGTGTACTGTATACTGGATAATGAGAGCCATTTTCAATGTAATTACTATATTAGAGAAGTATGCTGACTACGACACACTTTGAGAGACACCTATAATAGGAAAATATTCCTGTTTCCTGGAAAAGGAAGGAAAATAGCCAAAAAGTCAATTTGCTACATAATACTGAAATAATAATACTTATGATAACTGGAATATGTGTTCAGAATAGAATTACATTGTGTTTGGAGTACAAGTCCCCAAAATCTGGAAACAGTGATGTAGAACAGGGTCCTTGTAACATTATAACAGAGAACCAACTGGCTTTTGAATTCCAGGGTAAATCATTTTGGTACGAGGTAACATAGTTTCATGACAGAGGCAGATACTGGAATTGGAATGCATAACACTATCATACATTGGCAATTCCATTCCAGACTAACCTCCAATCTAATACATGTAATAACCTTATGTATCCTGGCTGTTTAGGAGTACATGGTGTGTGTTAGATGACTGTAGCATCCCTGACTGGGAAACAAAGCAGAGCCCACAGGTGACTGGCAGACATAGATGAAGCCGCGTCTGTGATTCTTGTGATCATTCGTTTCAGCGAATAGGATACATCTATCTGACAATACGTTTTATAACTATCACTGAAAGCGATCTGTAAACAACATTGCCAATGAAATCACACATTTTATTCTGACTGCTTTATGCCAATGATCAAAAGGGTCTGGGAGGGAAAAAAGGATTCAGATCAACCAATTTTTTGTTGTTGCCTATAGACATATCTGGCAACGGAGGGTTGGCTTTGTTTATGACTTTGCAAAATAATCATAGCGTCTTGTGACAGGGTGCGTCATTTTGGATTTCGATGAGTTGTCAGCATGATGTTTATGTGTCAAATAGTTTGTTTATTTTTGTGTTTTTAATATCAGTTAGCAATCCAAAGTAACACTTTGGTCTTAACTGGTTTCATCCTGTGCTGTGTGGGGTTGTGTGTGGAAGCCAACTGGTTCTCTGAGCCCTGAGATTGAAGCTTCAAGTTCACAAGCTTTTTGGGAGGGCTCCCACAATATTTTTCAGAGGTGAATCCTACTGCAATACATTTGAGACTGGTCCTGTCTAGATAATGTCTATCTGAATATGCATCACCGCTATTCCCCTTAGTCAGAACAAACCACAAGAAGTCAGCATTCACTCAATCATCTTCCAGACCTTGTGTTCATCTTTTCCTAGTTACTTTGACTTATGAATGTGTAATTAAAAAAATAAAGTTGTGCTATGTGCATGACAATATCTGATATGGTTTTATGTTCTGGAATGAGTTGGAATGAGGATCAGATTTTTTTATGGTCCTTCATAATGGATGGCTCAAGATGAAAGGAAAACGTATTACCAGTACCCACTGGATTTAGTACAGATAAGATACGCAAGTTGTAGAGATGAATCAACCAAAGCATCCACGTTCCTCTCAGACCTTAACATATCTAGCCCAATTCTTTAAAAAAATAAAATAATTGGCATTTCTCCCAATCTGGCTTTTAACAATGCTATGCTAAAGTGGACGGTGTCTTACTACGGTGCTGGTAATTTTGGAATTTGAAATAAATAAAAGTGCTTTCATAAAGGAGTGCTTATCCAGTTGAAAATTAACACCTTTTACAACCTCACTCAACAGAACATTACTTTGACAGGTGGGTACCAATTTTCACAGTTCCTTCACATTAGCAACAGTGTTGGATAACGTCACGTCCCCTTTTTCCGCTTGCACAATGCCTTGGTTGTTGCTGTACGGATAATGGGAAAGGCATCCATCTTCAATGGAGGCCAAATATTTCACATCGGAACAGGGTCTCCATGAAGATCCATCAGAAAAACAGCTGGAAGGAAAGGGAGAATGTTTTCTAGAGACAGTAGTCTGGACAGACCTGAAATGAATGGTCCATGGCAGTCATTCCCTTTGCAGCGCCAGCAAGCATAGCCAACTCAAAGTTCAGAAATGTTTCTACAGAAAATAAAAACATGCAAAGGAACAAGAATCAAATGGTTGTGTCTATGATCTTGAACAGGTCAGTCCAACAGGGATCATGTATTTGACACTGATACAAGCACGTGCCCCAAAGTCTTGTTATGGACTCCAACTCCATCCATATGGACCAACTTCTGGATTTTGCAGAATAAAAAAACTATAAGAGAACACTAAATATACTGACGAACAGGTGAAAAAAATAGATCTGTCATCAAACGTCACCTCTCAACTGAATCTGCCAACGCCACAGGGATTGTACCAATACCCTGTGCTGCCTTTTGGCAAAAAGTCAGCTCCTGATATTACTTTGTTTGGCCATTATAATCATGAGCCTCCGTAGCTTTCGGAGGGAACGCACTGAGCGAACGTACCTCAATATATCAGCAGGCGAGAGACTAAAGAGGTCACCGCTCCCCTGGGAGGGGGTCTGTGAGGTTTGTATTACAGACCAAATGTACCCTGTGTGAACCATCACGGTGCGGTAGCTGTTTCACTCGGTTGGTTTGGAGAGAAGAGGGGAAAGAGATGCTCTGCTGTGGTGGACATGTTGGAGGGGTGGTTGGCGGTGAGAGGTTAGACGGGGGCTTTCAGCCAAAGCAGAGTTTTGTTGGTCCTCAAACAGCCGATGACTGCTTGATGCTGTGGAAGCTGACCCTTGTGGGGGACGTGGGGATGGACATGGCGCGCGCCACTCGAGCCCTGATTGAATGCTTGTCCTGCCAGCGGTGCCATCTCTTCCTAACCGCAGAACGCACCTGAGAGGATAGCACAGAGGGCAAGAGAGAGAAGGAGAAAAAGAGAAAATAAAAATGGATTTTGGTTGGTCTGATGGTGTAATTGTTGACTAAAGAAACATTTCAGGGCAGAAACTACATCATCGGCAATGTCAGTTTGATTGAATACCACTTATCGTTAACTGGCAGGTTAAGTGAGTTTCCATTGAATTGTTTTCACCTAATTCAAATATTTATCCCATACTTCCAAATTGTGGTAACCAAGGAGAAGAGGAGGACAGTGTTGGGACAATGCCATGGGGTTAAAACTTGTGCTACATCTTGAGGACCACCCTGTGTTCTCTAATAGCAAGTCAGTGACATGATGAGAACTACTTTCCTTATTTGCTTTCGAATCTTATTAACCTCATTAGAAGCCCAAACTTTGACTGGATGTATCAAAGGATACGTGTTAGAGACCCCTTTCTCACTAATAATTTAGTTTACAAAGGAGAAGCAGCACTATGTTCTTTGGCTCCCTGGTTTAAGTATGCTGAAAAGATCCAAATCTAAGTTCGGGTTGTTCCCCTTCTAAACTTATATTCATGACACGGTGTGCTCCATAGAGCTTCTACATCTTGAATACCATTCTCTTTCTTCAGCAGGAAAGTGTTTATGATTATGACAATTAACGCTCATAGGCATAATGTTTGTATCCATGATTCTACTAAAACGCAGGCATTATGTAAGACGCCTATCACATTCTCACAGGCTGGGAAGCTCTCCGCCAGTATATTTATTTCAAGCCAACGTGTTTGTTTTTTCACCCGCTTCTAAATAATTAGTAACAAGCAGCTCTATCTTTTCACTTTATCTTATCATGTGATACCCTGCAGGGTCCTTTGGAACACTTCACACAGTTGGCTGTGGAATTGAAGGAATTGTGTCACAGAGGATGAGGACTGTGTACAGTAGGGGTGTGAATACAGTAAAGACATTTGTTTATGTCTGCGAATAGAGCCTTGAGTGTTTATTAGGGAGTACAAAATAATGATAACTGTATATTCATGATTATAGATTGAATAGCTGCCTGACAGTTGGAGTACAGTGTGGGAGTGCTGGAGTGATTTCATGGAAAAAAGGAAAAAGGAATCACTTTCCCGCTCTTTTCTCAGAGACTGGAAGCCTTTCACACATAAGAGGCTGTAATCAGGTTTCCATGTAAACTTTTTGTTAGAGTAAAGTTGGTTGGATAAAAAATGTCAGGCCTGCTGGAAACATCTAATTTGTTGACAAAACCAAATATGTGGGATATTTTTTTTGGTCTGTGAAATAAAATGTGATAATTGCAGTAGAAACGCTTTTATCCGCACATATTGACATACTACCATAATTTTGAAGTAAACTTGCATTCACGCTATGCTATGTTGTGCGATCCTCCCACTGCGACTTGGCAAAGCGTGCACAGTTTATTAGTTTATGAACTTCACAGGGTGGTGAAAGTGCACGGTAATGAGCTTGAAGCTCCTTTCCAATAACTATTGATGGTCTTAATTTGTATGGTAGGGACATGATTATCCATAATTAGCTAGCAGTTGAAAAACAAAAATGATCCTGGTCTTATACATAACCTTCTAATCTACCCTCCGAGCTGTATCTGCGAGCTGTTGGCTAGAGCTACAGTTGAAGTCGGAAGTTTACATACAGGTCATTAAAACTAGTTTTTCAACCCCTCCACAAATTTCTTGTTTACAAAATATACTTTTGGCAATTCGGTTAGGACAACAACTTTGTGCATGAAACAAGTCATTTTTCCAACAATTGTTAACAGACAGATGATTTCACTTATAATTCACTGTATCACAAATCCAATGGGTCAGAAGTTTACATACACTAAGTTGACTGTCCCTTTGAACAGCTTGGAAAATTCCAGAAAATAATGTCATGGCTTTAGAAGCTTCTGATAGGCTAATTGACATAATTTTTGTCAATTGGAGGTGTACCTGTGGGTGTATTTCAAGGCCTACCTTCAAACTCAGTGTGTCTTTGCTTGACATCATTGGAAAATCAAAATAAATCAGTTAAGATTTTTCTTGGGAGCAATTTCCAAACGCCTGAAGGTACCACGTTCATCTACAAACAATAGTATGCAAGTATAAACACCATGAGACCACGCAACTGTCATACCACTCAGGAAGAAGACGCGTTCTGTCTCCTAGAGATGAACGTACTTTGGTGCAAAAAGTGCAAATCAATCCCAGAACAACAGCAAAGGACCTTGTGAAGATGCTGGAGGAAATAGGTACAAAAGTATCTACATCCACAGTAAAACGAGTCCTATATCGACATAACCTGAAAGGCCGCACAGCAAGGAAGAAGCCACAGCTCAAAAAAAAAAAAAGCCAGACTACGGTTTGCAACTGCACACGGGGACAAAGATAGTACTTTTTGGAGAAAAAGTCTGATGGTCTGATGAAACAAAAATAGAACTGTTTGGTCATAATGACCATCGTTATGTTTGGAGGAAAAAGGGGGAGGCTTGCAAGCCGAACAACACCATCCCAACTGTGAAGCATGGGGGTGGCAGCATCATGTTGTGGGGGTTCTTAGCTGCAGGAAGGACTGGTGCACTTCACAAAATGTTATGGCATCATAAAAAAGGAAAATTACGTGGATATATTGAAGCAACATCTCAAGACATCAGTCAGGAAGTTAAAGCTTGGTCGCAAATGGGTCTTCCAAATGGACAATGACCCCAAGCATACTTCCAAAGTTGTGGCAAAATGGCTTAAGGACAACAGAGTCGAGGCATTGGAGTGGCCATCACAAAGCCCTGACCTCAATCCCATAGAAAATTGGTGGGCAGAACTGAAAAAGCGTGTGCGAGCAAGGAGGCCTACAAACCTGACTCAGTTACACCAGCTCTGTCAGGAGGAATGGGCCAAAATTCACCCAACTTATTGTGGGAAGCTTGTGGAAAGCTACCCAAAACGTTTGACCCAAGTTAAACAATTTAAAGGCAATGCTACCAAATACTAATTGAGTGCATGTAAACTTCTGACCCACTGGGAATGTGATGAAAAAATTAAAGCTGAAATAAATCATTCTCTCTACTATTATTCTAACATTTCATATTCTTAAAATAAAGTGGTGATCCTAACGGACCTAAGACAGGGAATTTTTACTAGGATTAAATGTCAGGAATTGTGAAAAACTGAGTATAAACGTATTTGGCTAAGATGTATGGGCACATGGGCACATTTGCTGTTTATCGCACACTTTTTGTGCCAAAACTAGGATGGAAACACATAGAACTTTTGGTTTTGTTCTGTAAATAAAAAGTTATATGACTAAGTGTTTTTATGTGCCCTATGTCAAGAAGCATTGCTTTTTATCTGCAACAAGTCATGTTGATGGAAACACAGCTCTGATGGGGAAATTTGCATCTTTATGTTGATTTTAGAATATCCGCATGAAAATCTGTCACAAATTGGATGGAAAATGGATCCATTTAAAATAAATGCCAACCCAGGCGGAGATTGTGGCATAAATGAATGCATGTGTAAGTGAATGTGTGTGACTGTGTATACTCCAATGCTAGTGCCTAAAACACTGAGTGTTTTTGTCTATTACTGTTGTCAGTTTAATGACAACAAAGAAGAAGGCGGTAATATGTGTGAAAAGGTGTAGAGTTGAATGAATATAAACGATAACTCAGAAGAAAAATAGCAGAACAACAGATACAAACTGAGATGAATAGCTAGCTACCTTCAGTTCACTGAGGTAACCAATTCCAGAATTTCATAAGAGATATGGCGTTATTTTGTAGGACATAAAACTTTCAATATTACTGCAGTTTCCTGTGCTTTCCATTCTAATCATGTTTTATATCATACAGTGAGCTCAAAAGTATTGGGACAGTTACACATTTGTTTTGTCTTGACTCTGTACTCCAGCCCTTTGGAAAAGGTCCTAGGCTGGAAAAGTTTAAGAACCCGTGTTGGTCTAATAAGTATGCGGCTTTGTACCGTTTTGCTCTACTCTATAATTATTCACAGGTTACTGTGGGTAAATGTCAGATCTACGCAAATATGAGTTTCACATTTATTCCCATAAGGTTAGAGGTGCTTACTGTATTATAGGCTAGGCTGGGAGTTTGGCCTGCTCTTTTTCTTGTGCGTGGGTGGGCGTTAAAAATAAACTAGCCTATTGTCCTGACAGGTTGACAATCTTACACACAGCCTGCCATGAGTGTCAAACCATTAACATTTCAAAATAACCCCTTTTTAAGAGAAGGCAATTATGTAAAGCTATGAAGTCGCTGGAAATCACAGGATTTCAAATGTGACATTTCAATCTGGTTTTGGAACGCTTCACATGTGATGATGTTTCACATGTGGATTTTCATAAGTGATCACATAACCTTTCACATGTGGAATCATGTGTTATAGGAATATATGTTTTTGGTTTCACACTGGTTGTGGGAAGGAAGCCATATGTTTTCTGACCGGTAAAACGTTAAGTTTTTTAAAAACGTTCTGAGAATGGAAGTGAAAATTTTGCCTGTTCTGGGAATGTTTCTTTTTAGGTTGCAGGGAGGTTCTGAGAACGTTTTACTCTGACCACCACTTAGTTTCCATGGGATTCAATACATGTCATGACATTCAATATGTCCATCAGATTGTGGGGTCTAATGGCTTTGAAACACACTACAAAATGACTCCGTCCGGACTCTGGAATATTCAACAAATACACCATAACTACCACCACAATCCAGGTATTGCTTAAGTCTTTTCACACATGGGTTTTTACTCAGGGTTACACGCTTAGATACCCAACAGATCCATTTTCTCCCTGCTAGTGAGGTTAGCACAAGGTGAGTGCGTCTTTGTTTTTGGCTAGGCTAGATTTTCCCCTATCAGCAGGCTCTAAGTCTGTCATTCGAGTCAGGGTTGTGTGTAATTGCTTCAAGGGGTCTCCCAGCAGCATAGGAGTTATTAAAATAAGATTTTGGAGAAGAGAGAAGGTTAATCCCTCATCATGATTTCAGTGAAGTTGGTTAATATCAGTTAGGTCATTAGCCACTGTGTGAGTGTGAAGGAGAGCTGTACTAGATAGGAATGCTAAAAGTCGGCCGCGGCTGACTGGTACGGTTAAAGCAGCACTTCTTTCTACTCTCATTCCTACTGCTTGAGTAACAGCACTTCTTCTAGAACATCAGAGAAGGCTAGTCAATAACACGTGCTTGTGTGTCTGAGGTTAGCACTACTCTGGTTCTCCCTACCTTGTCGTTGATGAAAAAAAAGCAGGAAGAAAAACATTCGGTCCTCTCAGGCTTTGCTTCACAGATCGCTGATCGTTCATGATAACATTTGAACAACCGCTGAACTCCACCATTTGTCCTTTGGATGTATTCCCATGATACCATCGAGAGCAACAAATTAGCAGCTGCCTCGACATTAGTGACCCAACAGGAGACACAGAGGTTGATAGGCTAAGCAAACTGCCAGCACACGTCTATTGAGTGGCCACTTTTGCCCTAAGTAACTGCATCTCAGTGGGAGATATCTGCCATTCTAAGTGGCGTCATGCTAACGTACATTGATCTTTACTCAGCGTTAGTGTGTAGGCCTCATTTCATCCTTCCCGACTATCCATATAATGCTGAGGTAAAATAAATGCATTTATAAACCAAAATACTCGGATGAGTGATCCATGAGACATGACACGGGCAGTCTCCAGTTGAGACAGATTGCTCCAGGGAGAATGGGAGAGCTGAGAAGGAGGTAACTGCAATGTTTACATCAAGCTGTGTAGCAAGGCTACATTCACCGCTCTCCCAAAGGATTTGTCAGGTTTTAGGGCAAACAAACAAACTTTTGTAACTCATGCGAGATTTAGGTTTCTCACCGATTTACTATTTTATGATAAATCCATTTAGGCAAATTGGAAATGGCAGCCTATTCCTAATATACTACTCTACCTTTGACCAGGGCACCATGCAGCCTCTGACATGGGGGGTGTATATATGAGTTGGGCCGAGGTGAAGCTCATTGTGATCCTATTGATGCTGATGTTCAGTGGAGGCAATCTGTATGTCCAAGGTAACCCTGCTGCTAAGGCTTGCATTTTAGATGACACAATACATTTTTAGGGCATTTTTTAGCTCTGCATGAAATGGTGCCAAGTGGACATGTTTCCAATAGTCCTGGGAGGAATGAGAGGGAGGGGGGGATAAGGGGAGGAAGGGATTGGTTAAGAAAAAAGCATTTACGGATACAGTGTGAGCGGTGGGAGATCATGGGACAAAACGTTAATCTGCTTACCTCGCTGTTCAGGAAGCAGTAAAACACTGACACGAAAAAGCCCTGGAGGACAGAGACCGAGGGAAAGATGGCGAGAGGGGGTGAAGACAGAGATAAAGAGATGGAGAGGGGGAGGAGAGAGAAAGAGTGTTGAACATTGACGATAAAGATGAGCAGTGTGAGCAGCACTACATTGTACTACAAATATTTATTTGACACCTTCACACACATTATATGTTTTATATATCGTTATGCGCTTTAGAATGTTGACAGCGTAAAACAAGTTCCCAAACCCTTTATAACACTTTTCATTGGGCCTGGGCATACCTGAAAAGACTCCAGAATGGAGTTGAAGTAGATGAAGACTATTTGGGCGACCTCATCCTCCCCTCCGGGGTTGACAAAAAATAGCATGTAGGTGATGCCCAGGAGAGGCAGCAGCACCAGAGTGGCCTTCACCGCTTTCCTGATGGACACACAGTAACACAAGAGTCACGTTATTAAATAAAGACTTGGCCGCCAACTAGAGTCAATAAGACACAGACACAGTCGTACTAGCAACACAAATAGATGGCTAGAATAGACCTGCCAGACAACTAGTGAGTCAATACTAATTTGATAATGGCTGCCAAGTTTTTGGTTCTCCTGTTCAGTGATTGTATGGTTCATGAGAGCACTCACAATACTGGCGTGTGTAGTTTGGATTTATGGTGTCAACATACCTAGGGTAGTGATAATGTTTGTCAAGTTCCTTCAATACTTTAATTCCACACTGGGTGTGGGATTACATGTTCAAACCGTGGCAAAAGTTCCCAGTTCACATGCATATTGCAATACCTCATAGTCCGCTATAACAGGTAGATGAATAACTCCCAATTTAATTATTCTGTTAACATATGTATGTTCTTAAAATTGCTATGATGAGACATAGATGTGCTGTGTGTTTGTTTTGTGCTTTCTTTGTGCTTTTGTGTGTGTGCGCGTGCCGTGCATGCCATGTGTATGCTGTGTGAACGCCTGTGTGCGTGTGTGTCATCCTCTGTCGCCCCATGGCGCTCTCGCACCTGTGAATGAGTGCATGGCAGCTGTGCCCATCACCTGCATGCAGAAAGACCCCGATGTCAGCTGCTGAAAATGTTACCCAGCGCTGTCAGAGCTAGCATGTCGCCGTACTGCCATCTCATCTATACTGATGCGAATTGGGCACAAAAGGAATGTACAATTTCAATTTCTAACATGGCCTAAAGTAATGTGACACTGACGAATTCTTTCAACTCATCCAACTCCCAGTTGAATAACAGTGGAAGTGCATTGCTGTGGTGCATACCAGCGATACGGCCCACCAAGGGGTTAATGTATGAGGACTAGGTCATGTTCTAGGTCATACTGGCTTCTCATCCATCAGCATATTATTCATCACAAGTGAAGTGCTGACCAGCAGAGTCCAATAGAGGAGCACTAGCAGAGGCTCAATGGCACAAGAGACACAAAATGGCACCCTATTCCCTACATAGTGCACTACTTTTGACCATGGCCGGCCCTGGTTAAAAGTACTGCACTATAAAGATAATAAGGCAGGCTGAAAGCTGGCTGAAGGGTAAGGAAGGCTGAGGCCAAATTGAATTTGCGCAATAAGAAGTGTGATTGACAAATGACTCCATTAAATTACAACAATGAGCGAGGATGTTTGCTTGGCTATTTTCCAGGCAGATGACCCCATGCAGCGTCTGTGACTCTGGTTTCATTATCCAAGGAGTCAGTCAAACCGTCTGATCTTACTGTACCAATAAAAGGTGTGAAAGTTATTATTGCTTATGAATAGTCAGCATGGTGTGTTAGCCAGTTGTGGAAATCTAAGGAGCTGGTATACAGTAGCTGTGAAGGGTGTGATGGTTTCTGATGATGCAGCCACACACACGCACACACACGTGCTCGTGCAGACGCACACACACTTCCACCCCACCTGCCTCCACACAACAATCAATTACTGCAACTCAACCAGACAGGTATCGATTCTTAGGTTTCTTCCAGCGAGGCCATTGATGTTTTTTTTCGGTGTGTATTAATTAACAGCCCATTGATGTTTACTTTAAAGCTGGGGCTGCCCCAGATGACCCTGGCTATACATCCCAATCCCTACTGCCTATAGAAAGTCTACACCCCTTTTCAATTATTTTCCACATTTTGTTGCTTTTACAAAGTGGGATTGAAAATACTGATCAGAAAATACTGTTTAGAAGTTAATAAAAATGTAATAATACAAATATTGTCATTGCATAAGTATTCACCCCCTTTGTTTAGGCAAGCCTAAATAAGTTAATAAGTCAAATTTGGCTTAACAAATAGTATAGTAAGTTATATGGACTAATAGGGGTTGACATGATTTTGTGACTACTCCTTCCTCTGTCCCCATACATACAGCATCTGTAAGGTCCCTCAGTCAAGTATTACATTTCAAGCACATATTCAACTACAAGACCAGGGAGCTTTTCAAAAGCCTCTTAAAGAAGGGCAATGATTGGTAGTTGGGTAACACTAACAAATCAGACATTGAATATATATTTAAGCATTGGTCAAGTTAATAACTATGCTGTGGATGATGTATTAAACCTCCCAGACACATCAAAGACGCAGTCGTGCTTCTGTACTGAGGTGCAGGACAGGAAGGAAACTGCTTAAAGATGTCATCCATGAGGCCATTGGTGATGTTAAAACCGCTACAGAGTTCAATGGCTGTGATGGGAGAAAACTACGACATTGTACAACATAATTACCTAAATGACAGAGTGAAAAGAATATAAAATATAAAAAACATGCATATGTATGCAACAAGGCACAAAAGTCATACAATTTTATTTTTTTTACAAAACAAGGAATACACTTTTGGCCTAAATGCAAGGCCTTACGTTTGCAGAAAATCCAACACAGCACATCACTCAATAACTGGCTCCTTATTTTCAAGCATGGTGGTGGCTACATCATGGTATGGGTATGCTTGACATCGGCAAAGACTGAGATGGAGCTAAGCAAAATATCCTAGAGGAACACCTGCTTCAGTGTGCTTTACACCAGACACTGGGAGAGGAATTCACCTTTCAGCAGGACAGTAACCTACAATTCAAAGCCACATCTACACTAGAGTTGCTTACCAGGAAGAGAGTGAATGTTCCTGAGTGGGAAAGTTACAGTTTTGACTTAAATCTGCGCCAAGACTTTAAAATGGCTGCCTAGCCATGATCCCCAACAACTTGACAGCGTTTTACGAATTTTGAAAATAATAATGGTTAACTATTGTACAGTACAGGTGTGCAAAGCTCTTATGAGACTTACCCAAGAAGACTCAAAGCTGTAATCGCTGCCAAAGGTGTTTCTAGCATGTATTGACTCGGGGGGGGGGATACTTATCTCATCAAGGTATATTAGTGTTTTATTGTTATAAAATAAAAAACGTATTCCCCTTTAACATGTAGATGGTCTAGATAGTTGACAATAAAATAACAATTAAATGCATGTTAACCCCACTTTGGCCTGTTCAAAAGTAGTGCACTGTAAAGGGAGTTTGCGGCCCTGGTTCTGGCTCACCTGTACTGTATTGTCTCTGAGGTGGTGGAGGCTCTCAGCTTGGTCATGAGGATTCTCACAATGTTGAAGAGGAATATGAAGTTGATCTGGAAACAGAGAGAAAATAAGAATTTAGAATTGGTCAGTATTTAAATTGGTCAGTTATGAGAGAGAAACATTTAATAAAACAATATTTGTCTGCGCTGGAAATAACTGTAGTGGGCTTTAAGTGATGCAAGGAGACCGGTGCCAAATAAAATCAATACTTATTTTTATTTTTTACTGAGTGGTATAGATTATAAATCTGTTAAATCTGCATGGGAAAGACAAACACTTGGGGAAAGCTGTCATCAAGGCAACGGGTGGCTACTGTGAAGAATCTCCAATCTCAAATACATTTCAATTTGTTTAACACTTTTGTGGTTACTACATGATTCCGTATGTGTTATTTCATAGACTTGATGTCTTCACTATTATTCTACAATGTAGAAAATAGTCAAAGAAAAACCCTGGAATGAGTAGGTGTCTCAACTTTTGACCGTGCTACTTTTGCAATGAGCGCTGCATCTCAAACAGAATTCTCCAACATAATTCTGAGCAAACTAATAAATATCAAATGAAAACCATCTGCCAAACAACGAGTAACGGTCTTAGGATGATTGACTGTGGTTTTAAGGGAAAATCAATCATATACATTTTTTTATATTAAAATATAGCCTGCTAGTTGTACGATATTTTAAATCGTGCTCCAACGCTGTGTGAGTATCTGATGAGTTATGTAGGGAAAAGGCATGAGATAATAGCTCACATATTTAAACTTGCTTAAGGGGGGGATATGTGTTAAGATAGTTAAGCTGAGCTAAAACAGTTACAGTTTAGCATTCTGCAAATCATATACTATTCATATATATTCCTCATTCCTCATTCATTCCAAATGACCCAGTCAGTTCTGCGTATGTGTAGTAGGTGTCATGTCATTCAAATAGCTTCACATGATGGTATTACTACATGTGCGTGAGGGTGTACGTTGGAAGGCTGCGGTATAAAGTTCACACACCATCGACCTTTCTACTGTTTGTTTTGAAGCAATTACTTGACCTCGAAACACAATTTTTTTCTTGAGTGAACAGTAATGTTGTTTTGGCAGTTTTCAACGACAAGGCTAGAACACTATGTCTATACAAGGAGGAGAAATGTGAAAAGGATTGTGTAACACTGTCTTACCAGCAACACCAGGATCATTGGGCCCTGGTAGATGTAATCTGTGTACACTCCTGCCTTCTTCCCAAACCAGCACCTGCAATTTAGAACACAGAGAATTGAGCCAATCATACTGGACGATGTCAGAAGGTCAACCAATCACATTTTTTCAATGACAAAGCAGACTGCGGGACCTTTGCCAACATTTCTTTATTGTTGACAAAAACGAGGATGGGTTACGGCCAATCACGTTAATTGATATCAGAGGTTGGTTGAGAGGGCATAGCCTATCAAAGCCAGTACTGTCAGAGAACAATAGAGGCCTTTGTAAAGCACATCACTCCTCTCCAGCAACAGAAATCACCTAAAACAAAGAATGTTGCTGTAAAAACAAAGGGAGGAAAAAAGGAAAAGTAGACACACTCCAAGGGGATGAGAAGCTCCAGATTCACTCATTCTACAGACTCAATTCAGTGGAGTGAATTATTAATTTGTTCTGTCTTCACCTTGTTGAGAGAGAGAGAGAGAGAGAGAGAGAGAGAGAGAGAGAGAGAGAGAGAGAGAGAGAGAGAGAGAGAGAGAGAGAGAGAGAGAGAGAGAGAGAGAGAGAGAGAGAGAGAGAGAGAGAGAGAGAGAGAGAGAGAGAGAGAGAGAGAGAGAGAGAGAGAGAGAGAGCGAGCTGTGTCTGGATAGAGGCTTGTTTTCGTCCCGCTGAGCATTATGAAAAACAAACTAACAGGATTCGGAGGGTGGGTATCACGGCAACCCGTGTGTAAGCGAGATGTGATGAAGAGGAAACTGTCAGATTCCTGTTGAGGCGATAATGAAATATACCCCCGGACAGAACACTAGCCTGTCGCAGGGCCTTACCCATAGAAGCGGGAAGTAGGGTAGGGGTGCTGCGATTTTTTTATTTGACGGGGGTGAGGGACACGTTTTTACCCAGGCTGCAGACTGTTAGACTGGCTATATTGGTCCGCTAATACAGGACTATTAAAGGCCCAGTGCACTATTTTTCAGACTTATCAGGGGGTGCTGCAGCACCCTCAGCACCCCTACTTCCCATGGCTACGGCCGTTAAATCTCCTTAATGCTGAGTGCAAAACAGAGACGCATCAAGTCCCATCTTTAAACTCTTTGGTATGATTTTGCTGATGATCAAACTCCCAACCTTCCAATCTAAGGGTGGACACTAACCACAATGCCACTGAGTTATGATGAAGTGTCTTGCTATAAAAGAAGCATTTAAATCAGAGTTATATCTTTAACTGCAGGTACGTATCTTTTGAGCAAATTATTTATCTTATCTGATGTGTCATCATGGGATCTTCACACACTAATGCTCTAATGACAGTAGTTCTCATCATAAAACACATCTATAGTACATTTCTAAGGTCTCATCAATGGATCATTACTACAGTAATGGTATAACCGACACATTCATCTATTATTTATTGGGCACACTAGGTCACTCTCAGATTAGCATTCCTATTGGTAATGGGTATGGATTCACATTGGTCAATGGATCCCATATTCTGTAGCAGGATAGTGTTTTTCATCATGAATCTTGTTCTGGAGGCAACTCTGCAGAGTGGTCACTAGCTGGCACAGCCACAAATTCCCAAAATTTGATTTTAAACCTAACCTTAATCCTAACCTTAACCACACTGCTAGCCCGAATGCCTAACCCTAACCTAAAATTAAAACCAAAAAGGCAATTGTTTTCATAAACTTTTACAATACAGCCAATTTTGACTTTGCAGCTGGCCTATCTGAGGGGAAATTGCAATGTTCTGCCACCTAGACAAGACTCATGACAATAAATGTCAACCTGCTATTCTGTATGCAGAGCAATTACAGGTTACAGGTTCACCAAGACTCCCTTAAAATGAGGATGAATTGATTGTTTAATGCAGAAAGTTAAGGAGATGATTGGGTGACATCCATCTCTCATCCACTACAATTATCACTCTGATGGATCTGAGGGGAGCTAGACACGGACAAGATTGTTGCCTGATTCCAAAGACAAATGGATTGCACAGGGGCATAAATAGAGATGGAGAGAATGAGAAAGAAACAATTTTTTTCCTTACTTTTCGTTGTCGTAGTAAAGCTTGCCAATGGCCCATGCAATGATGATTGGAAGAGGGATGCCTGTAAAACATCACACATGGTCTCTGTTACAGTTGACTTCCATCCTTTGTGATCAGTCAAATGAATAAATCAATGCACATCCGTCTTTCCTTAGATCAACTAAGTGTAGGCTACTCACACCACCCGATGCAGATGAACATCCACTTGCGTAGCTTGTCGGTGGAGTAGGTAAGCACGATGGCTGTATGCAGGTAGCAACCCTCCCCAAACATCCAGAAGAAGTTTGTCACGTGGAAATAGTTATAGGCTGCCGTGACCAGCCGGCACCACAACTTTTATAGAGAGGAAGGAAAGAATAACAAAAAATGATTAAGGATAGTAAAAATATAAAAGTGAGAGTAAAGGCACCACTGGTTCCCTTTCCTGACTCCTTAGGGGGTTATTGCTTATTGGAAAAACGATCTGGCCTGCGTCTGAAATGGTGCCCTGTAGGCCCTTGTCAAAAGTAGTGCACTAAATAGGGAATAGGGTTCCATTCCGGATGCAGCCCTGGTTCTTTATGGACACATTGATTTAAGCTTGAATAGTCTTTGAAAATGGTGAAGAACATCTCCTACTACATTCCCATTAAAGTGAGCTAAGAAAATGATGGTTAATATAGCTATTATCTGATCAATATTGTAGGGCAAAATATTGTGGTTGTGCAACATTGCGATGTTGACCCATGGTTCATTTTCATAAAATATGAACCTACAGCATTAATTATTCAAATTGACACAAACAAGAAATTATGTCTGATAATACATTTGGTGAAAGTAATGAGCATTACAAACCAAAAACATGGAGATAAGACAGATATTGTGCACTTCTCGCCAGCTGTTACTTCCTTCCCAAGGTTGCGCTACTCCCACCGGCAGATAGAAAAAAGTAACGTTGTGGTATTTCTATTCTTGGTCTATTTAATTTAAACTAATTTACTACAGAAATGAAATTACAGTTACTAACGGTAGAGGAACCGTTTGTTTGTCATAAAATATGGTATCTCTAGCTCTATCGATCTCTGAGTAATTAGGAAAAATATGAAAAGTGTTAGTTTTGTCCCTGTTCTCCCCGACGTCAATTCAACGTCGGTTCAATGGAATTTCATTTGAAATGACATGGAAACAACATTTCAACCAGTGTGTGCCCAGTTAGTAGTCTCTCTAAAAAAACACTCAACCTGCGAGTGAAACTCCACCGTGCGACCCTTATTTAACATATGCAGCTTGTTTGAGCGTCTCTATCGTGCACTGAGTAGTGACAAAAGGACTCTCTGAATGTTTTCAATTTGGAACTGGTTCTTAGGCAGATGTTTGGCAAACAAAGGTCGCCGCAGCAGTTTAAGAAACGCAGATTTGACCCCCTGCATTACTTGTTAAACTGCATCATAGCTCTCACTTCCCATGGCCTACGGCAGTCTGAATCATCCTACACTGTAGGATCCTACACTATACCTCTCAACAAATCCAAAGTCAATGTAGATGTGCTATCTTAATTGAATCACTCTGTTGCGCAGCAGAAAATGCGAATTGTAGTGTATTTGAGGATTAAAAATGGTTCTAAAGTTAGCAATTTCCACTTTGAAATGTAAAACTATTTGTCCTAAAGAAACAGTAATCAACATCTACAAAAACGTTCATGAATTAAAATCCACCTAACAATTCACATTCTCTGCGGGATTATTTTCATGCTGTGAGAAACTAGTCAATTTAAGATAGTACACATCTGTATGCCACTTTTAACACTTCAATCCCTATCTTCTTTGACAAATAATGAGACCAGATCATTGAGAGTCACTTGGGAGCTCCTTTGGATTGAGAGAGTCAGAGAATGGCACTTGGGGGAGTCTGGACTAGGTGTCTACAGCTGGGAGATGAGACAGGAGATCTGTCCATCTTTAATCTCTCTCTTGTTATGGTGAGTGAATGAGGACCCAAAAGCGAACTAACTTAAACAGAGCTTCTTTAATAACAAAACATAGGTAGGCTCAGATAGACCGGCAGATTCCGACAGGACAGGACAAGGTTACAGCAAACATGACGATAGTCTGGCTCAGGCATGAAACACAAACAAACAAGAATCCGACAAGGACAGGAGCAGAAACAGAGGGAGATATAGGGACCTAATCAGAGGGAAAAAGGGAACAGGTGGGGAACGGGGTGAATGGGTAGTTAGGAGGAGACAGGGAACAGCTGGGGGAAAGAAGGGGAGAAAAGGTAACCTGACACGACCAGCAGAGGGAGACAGGGTGAAGGGAAAGGACAGAGACAAGACAACATGACAGTACCCCCCCACTCACCGAGCGCCTCCTGGCGCACTCGAGGAGGAAACCTGGCGGCAACGGAGGAAATCCTCGATCAGCGCACGGTCCAGCACGTCCCGAGAGGGAACCCAACTCCTCTCCTCAGGACCGTACCCCTCCCAATCGACAAGGTACTGGTGACCACGGCCCCGAGGACGCATGTCCAAAATCCTGCGGACCCTGTAGATGGGTGCGCCCTCGACAAGGATGGGGGGGGGGGGGGGAAGACGAGCGGGGGCGCGAAGAACGGGCTTAATGCAGGAGACGTGGAAGACCGGGTGGACGCGACGAAGGTATCGCGGAAGAAGAAGTCGAACTGCGACAGGATTAATGACCCGAGAAATACGGAACGGACCAATGAACCGCGGGGTCAACTTGCGAGAAGCCGTCTTAAGGGGAAGGTTCTGAGTGGAGAGCCAAACTCTCTGACCGCGACAATATCTAGGACTCTTAGTTCTACGCTTATTAGCAGCCCTCACAGTCTGCGTCCTATAACGGCAAAGTGCAGACCTGACCCTCTTCCAGGTGCGCTCGCAACGTTGGACAAAAGCCTGAGCGGAGGGGACGCTGGACTCGGCGAACTGAGATGAGAACAGCGGAGGCTGGTACCCGAGGCTACTCTGAAAAGGAGATAGCCCGGTCGCAGACGAAGAAAGCGAGTTGTGGGCGTATTCTGCCCAGGGGAGCTGTTCTGACCAAGACGCAGGGTTGCGAAAAGAAAGACTGCGTAAGATGCGACCAATAGTCTGATTGGCCCGTTCTGCTTGACCGTTAGACTGGGGGTGAAAGCCGGAAGAGAGACTGACGGAAGCCCCAATCAAACGGCAAAACTCCCTCCAAAATTGAGACGTGAATTGCGGACCGCTGTCCGAAACGACGTCTGACGGAAGGCCATGAATTCTGAAAACATTCTCGATGATGATTTGTGCCGTCTCTTTAGCAGAAGGAAGCTTAGCAAGGGGAATGAAATGGGCCGCCTTAGAGAACCTATCGACAACCGTAAGAATAACAGTCTTCCCCGCTGACGAAGGCAGTCCGGTGACAAAATCTAAGGCGATGTGAGACCACGGTCGAGAGGGAATAGGAAGCGGCCTGTGGATCGAGGCGGAGATGGTGAACCTGTTCTGTGAGGTTGGAGACTTGGGTGGCCAGGGTCTCAACGGCATGTCGAGCAGCAGACACTTCCTGCTCGTGTCTGCCTAGCATCGCTCCCTGGATCCAGACGGCTGAGTGGAGAGGATCCGAAGTCGCTGGGTCCATTCTTGGTCGGATTCTTCTGTTATGGTGAGTGAATGAGGACCCAAAAGCGAACTAACTTAAACAGAGCTTCTTTAATAACAAAACATAGGTAGGCTCAGATAGACCGGCAGATTCCGACAGGACAGGACAAGGTTACAGCAAACATGACGATAGTCTGGCTCAGGCATGAAACACAAACAAACAAGAATCCGACAAGGACAGGAGCAGAAACAGAGGGAGATATAGGGACCTAATCAGAGGGAAAAAGGGAACAGGTGGGGAACGGGGTGAATGGGTAGTTAGGAGGAGACAGGGAACAGCTGGGGGAAAGAAGGGGAGAAAAGGTAACCTGACACGACCAGCAGAGGGAGACAGGGTGAAGGGAAAGGACAGAGACAAGACAACATGACATCTCTGAAGACGGATGAGAGACAACTCATTGGGAGATGATGTCAGTTCGGAAGGAAGGGGAAGATGCTCCCATTTGGCGTTTGTTCAAAAGTAGCAAAGTCCATCTCTGAAGGCCTGTGATGAATGTGTTGTCTAAGTGTTCAACTATAGTAGTTTCATGAAATTCCCTAACAAATGTAAGACTAGAGGCTTAGACGAGAACTCTTAATTGTCATGCAGGTCGGGAGTGGTCTTGGGTCACAATCAAAATAAGTTTTTCCAAATCAGGTGTTACTTATTTACCTGCTTTTCACGACAATAAGAACAAATATTTGAATTTAGCATTTGTTCATATGGTACCTAGTGAAAATAATATAGTAAGGAGTTTGAAAAATCTTGACTCGCATTTTATCTTGCCTCCCCACTTACTTCAAGGACATACCGAAAGACTCCCTGACCCGGTACTACCCATCAAATCATCACACAGAAAATGGGACTCTACAGCCAGCAATCTCAGTGTATTTGGGCTAAGATCCCAATTCCCTCCACTCTACCCCTTGTGTAGTCTAAAGGCATTTCAGGGCAGCTGTCAAATCAGGATTGCAGTTCATTCAATTTTTTCATTTTTAATCGGTGAGAGACTCAGTGTGATTAGTGAAGTGGGGCCGTGGTCGAGTGTAGTAGCGTGATTTCGTTACCGTCCTATTTTCGAAGGGTGAACCCAGTGTACCAAGGACAAGAAACAACACAAAAATCACAGCTTTCATAAGTGAAAAATAACTCTCCTTAGGTTTGAGAGTTGCTTTTGACCTAGACAACTCCCCTTTTGAAAATAGGACGAGAATCTTCTTTCGAGACCCACATGTGTCTGACAACAGCTGATAAACAGGTGAGGGCATGAGCTGTACCAAAAGGATTGAATGGCGGGAATCAACGCAGTTGTACATTAGCTGACGTGATCTCAGTAGGATAGGCCTAGTATGCTGATATTAGATTTTACAGCAACAGTACGTTGTAAATGGTATGTAGTACGATTACTACACAGTATGCAGTTACAGTCCCACAAAATAGTATTGTTGCATGCAGAACTGCTTTAACTCAGTGACATTTGTGGGTTTTCAAGTATGAACTGCTCAATTAAAGTCCTGCCACATCTCAATTGGGATTAGGTCTGGACTTTGACTAAGCCATTCCAAAACGTCCAATTTGTTGCTTTTTAACCATTTCCATGACTTGATTGTGTGTTTTGGATCATTGTCTTGCTGCAGACATAATGGGACCCATCATGTCCAAATGTTGACTCAAGTTTGCCAAAAAGCACCTGAATGATCATCAAAAATGTATTATGGACAGATTAGTCAAAGGTATAACTTTTTGGACGAGATGGGTCCCATTATGCCTGGCAAAAACCAAACACTGCATTCCACAGTAAGAACCTTATACCAACGGTCAAGCATGGACGTGATAGTGTGATGGTTTGGGGATGCTTTGCTGCCTCGGGACCTGGATGACTTGCCTTAAAGGAACTATGAATTTTGCTCTGTATCAGAGAGTTCTACAGGATAATGTCAGGCCATCCGCCTGTGAGCTGAAGCTGAAGCGCAGCTGGGTCATGCAGCAAGACAATGATCCTAAACACACAATCAAGTCATGGAAATGGTTAAAAAGCAACAAATTGGACGTTTTGGAATCGTGAAATTCTGCAGCAGGGTCTGGGAGACTAGTCAGGATCGAGGGAAAGATGTACAGATGTGCAAAGTACAGAGAGATCCTTGATGAAAACCTGCTCCAGGGCGCTCAGGACATCAGGACAACGACCCTTATCACACAGCCAAGACAACACAGGAGTGGCTTCAGGACAAGTCTCTGAATGTCCTTGTGAGTTGCCCAGCCAGAGCCCGGACTTGATACCAGATCAAAAATCTCTGGAGAGACCTGAAAATAGCTGTGCAGCGATGCTCCCCACCCAACCTGGCAGAGCTTGAGAGTATCTGCAGAGAAGAATGGGAGAAACTCCCCAAATACAGGTGTGCCAAGCATTGTAGTGTCATACCCAAGAAGACTCGAGGCTGTAATCGCTGCCAAAGGTGCTTCAACATAGTACTGAGTAAAGGGTTTGAATACTTATGTAAGTGTGATATTTCAGTTCTACATTTTTTATACATTTGCAAAAATGTATAAAAACTAGTTTTTGCATTGTCATTTTGGGTTATTGTGTGTAGATCGATGAGGGAAAAACGATTTCATTAATTTTAGAATAAGACTGTAACGTAACAAAATGTGGAAAAAGTTTCTAACATTTCATACATTTTGGATTTTCCAAATGTTCATGTCAATGGAATGTGGTCTAAGAAAAAACACAAGAAAGAAACCTAATCAGTAAGTCATTGATCTTTAATTAACTCCACCCAAAACCTCCCAAAAGCAATCAATATATTATTTATGAACTGACAACCGTTGACTTGTGCTGTTGCTTTTAACACATTACATATTAGCCCTGACTTATGTACTGTGTTCTGTGTGACTGTGTTCCTCTGCAGGTCACTTGCTCCACGACCTAGCACAAATAATTAATTAAACGAGCCGGCAAGCCTTCGTCTTTCAACTGACAAGCAGAACTTCTCAAGGCAAATAGCTGACGGCAGCCATCTTGTTTCTTCTCAGAATAGAATAAGAATAGAGATGGAGGAGGAGGGCTGACTGACTGGATCACTGTTTTTATTTTTTACCTTTCCCCCCCTTTTCTTCCCAATATCATGATATCTAATTGGTAGTTACAGTCTTGTCCCATCGCTGCAACTCCAGTACGGACTCAGAAGGACTTGCTAGAGCTCGATGGGACAAGGGACATCCCAGCCGGCCAAACCTCCCCTAACCTGGACGACACTGGGACAATTGTGCACTGCCTCATGGGTCTCCCGGTCGCGGCCGGAATCGAGCCGTGATCTGTAGTGACGTCTGTAGCACTGCAGTGCCTTAGACCGCTGCTCCACTCAGCAAGCCCCTGGGTCGCTTTGAGCGCGCTCAGCTTGCACAAGCAATAACATCAAGGCAGGCGAGCTGAGGGGCAATTAACAGTGAACCAGGATTAGTTGTGTGTGTGTGTGTGTGTGTGTGTGTGTGGTGCATTTTCCTGGCATGGTTTAGGTCCACTCATCCCCTTAGAGGGTTAGGTAAACATCAATAAATACACAGCCAGCAGCCCTTCCGTATGATCACCTTCAACCTTATGGTGAAGCACTTCTATCCTGATGGGAGTGGTTTCTTACAGGGTGACAATGCCCCCATCCACAGAGCACAAGTGGTCACTGAATGGTTGTTTAGCATATGCCTTGGCCATTTCAGTCACCCGATTTGAACACTTGCCAAGGCACATTGAAGCTGTTTTAACGACTTTTGATGGCGCTCTATTAAGACACTTTATGATGGTGTTTCCTTTATATTGGCAGTTACCTGTATGTACAGTGGGGCAAAAAGGTATTTTAGTCAGCCACCAATTGTGCAAGTTCTCCCACTTAAAAAGATGAGAGGCCTGTAATTTTCATCATAGGTACATGTCAACTATGACAGACAAAATGATTAAAAAAAATCCAGAAAATCACATTGTATGATTTTTTATTAATTTATTTGCAAATTATGGTGGAAAATAAGTATTTGGTCAATAACAAAAGTTTATCTCAATACTTTGTTAAATACCCTTTGTTGGCAATGACAGAGGTCAAACGTTTTCTGTAAGTCTTCACAAGGTTTTCACACACTGTTGCTGGTATTTTGGCCCATTCCTCCATGCAGATCTCCTCTAGAGCAGTGATGTTTTGGGGCTGTTGCTGGGCACACGGACTTTCAACTCCCTCCAAAGATTTTCTATGGGGTTGAGATCTGGAGACTGGCTAGGCCACTCCAGGACCTTGGAATGCTTCTTACGAAGCCACTCCTTCGTTGCCCGGGCGGTGTGTTTGGGATCATTGTCATGCTGAAAGACCCAGCCACGTTTCATCTTCAATGCCCTTGCTGATGGAAGGAGGTTTTCACTCAAAATCTCATGATACATGGCCCCATTCATTCTTTCCTTTACACGGATCAGTCGTCCTGGTCCCTTTGCAGAAAAACAGCCCCAAAGCATGATGTTTCCACCCCCATGCTTCACAGTAGGTATGGTGTTCTTTGGATGCAACTCAGCATTCTTTGTCCTCCAAACACAACGAGTTGAGTTTTTACCAAAAAGTTATATTTTGGTTTCATCTGACCATATGACATTCTCCCAATCTTCTTCTGGATCATCCAAATGCTCTCTAGCAAACTTCAGACAGGCCTGGACATGTACTGGCTTAAGCAGGGGGACACGTCTGGCACTGCAGGATTTGAGTCCCTGGCGGCGTAGTGTGTTACTGATGGTAGTCTTTGTTACTTTGGTCCCAGCTCTCTGCAGGTCATTCACGAGGTCCCCCCGTGTGGTTCTGGGATTTTTGCTCACCGTTCTTGTGATGATTTTCACCACGAGGTGAGATCTTGCGTGGAGCCCCAGATCGAGGGAGATTATCAGTGGTCTTGTATGTCTTCCATTTCCTAATAATTGCTCCCACAGTTGATTTATTCAAACCAAGCTGCTTACCTATTGCAGATTCAGTCTTCCCAACCTGGTACAGGTCTACAATTTTGTTTCTGGTGTCCATTGACAGCTCTTTGGGCTTGTCCATAGTGGAGTTTGGAGTGTGACTGTTTGAGGTTGTGGACAGGTGTCTTTTATACTGATAACAAGTTCAAACAGGTGCCATTAATACAGGTAACGAGTGGAGGACAGAGGAGCCTCTTAAAGAAGAAGTTACAGGTCTGTGAGAGCCAGAAATCTTGCTTGTTTGTAGGTGACCAAAAACTTATTTTCCCCCATAATTTGCAAATAAATAAATAAAAAATTCTACAATGTGATTTTCTGGATTTTTCCCCTAATTTTGTCTGTCATAGTTGAAGTGTACCTATGATGAAAATTACAGGCCTCTCTCATCTTTTTAAGTGGGAGAACTTGCACAATTGGTGGCTGACTAAATACTTTTTTGCCCCACTGTATATGTTTATTGTATATAAAGCGGCCTGAAATGGATGTACAGTTAACTTCCCTGTACTCACCACATTGCTCTCGTGCACCTTAGGGTTCATGGTGAGCTGTACAACGAACCAAGTGGCGTTCCTCAGGATGAAAGCTGTGATCAGGTTCCAGTGGATGATGTTCCTCAAGCAGCGGATACTCCTGGTGGAAGAGAGGAGAAAAGAGGAAAGGGTAAGCACTGGTACCTATTAATTATACTGTACAGTGCAACGCATCACATTGTGAATCTTTTGCAAAAAGATATGTATCACTGTTCTTGACGCCTAAGTCAATACGTTGCACTGTAATACTCCTGGTGGTAGAGGAGAGAACAGTGGCCAGGTTAAGGGCTGGTGGTATGTAGTATAATTATTGCAGTGTTTGCAGTGAGTGCAGTTTTTCCTACTTCAGTATAATTATGACCTTTGAACCTAGTGCAAAAACATTTTTTCTTACTACAACATTTTGAGGCGAGCACGACATTTCCTCATGCTATGCAGTATAATTTTGTTAATACATATGATGGAATGATGAATAATAGGACCATGATAAAAAGAGAGAAAGTTAAGAGATGTTGGGGAAGTTTGTGTGTGTGAGTGTTTTTGGATGAGTGTTTGGCATTATTAGTACAGCATGTGTATGTCTGTGAGCGTGTGTGTGTGGGACTATGGCCGTGTGTGGCTTTGTGTGTGTACCACAATTTACATATTCCCTACAGTAAGTCTGAAGAGCTAGACAAGACCCCCTCCCTCCAGCAGGTGGTGTATCACTTTCTCTGTTCTGTTCTAACCACTTCATCCCACCTCCAGTGGCAAAGCAAACCACATCACAATAATCTCCCTTTACCCTCTAACGGTACAGTTGGGCAGGCAGATCAATCTTTTCCACAGGCCTCAGTATGACTAGCAGCCCAGCAGTTTCTTCAACCCACAGGAATGACTGATCGAATTGGACCAGCTAATGCATGGTTTATTAGATCAGTCAAGGTTGTAATTCACACAATTGGTGTACAAACTTGGAGGTAATAAGACACTAGCAAAGGAAAGCATCCAAGACCAGCAGGGCCCTGATTCACAAAACCTTCTTAAGAATACATTTCTTTGTAAGCGCCATTTTTTTCCTTAAGCTTATACTTAAACTACGAAAAGTTGCTATTCCTCAGTAAAGTTATTTGAAATGTTCTTAAAACCTGTTTGGGCTAGGGGGCAGCATTTTCACGTTCAGATGAAAAGCGTGCCCAGAGTAAACTGCCTGCTACTCAGGCCCAGATGCTAATATATGCATATTACTACTAGTATGGATAGAAAACACTCTGAAGTTTCTAAAACTGTTTGAATTATGTCTGTGAGTATAACAGAACTGAGAAAACCTGAGAAAAATCCAACCAGGAAGTGAAATCTGAGGTTTGTAGTTTTTCAACTCATTGCCTATCGAATACACAGCGTTTATGGGGTCATATTGCACTTCCTAACGCTTCCACTAGATGTCAACAGTCTGTAGAACCTTGTTTGATGTTTCTACTGTGAAGTGTTGGCGGATGAGAGGGGATTGAGTAAGGTCTCTCCCAGAGTGGCATGAGCTGGTCACGCGCGCTCACATGAGCGGTAGCTTGCGTTCCATTGCAATTCTAAAGAGGAGGACTAAAAAAAGGAAAGGAATTGTCCGGTTGGAACATTATTGAAGATTTAAAAACATCCTAAAGATAGATTCTATACATCGTTTGACATGTTTCTACGGACTGTAAACTGAACTCTTTGACTTTTTGTCTGCACCTAGTGATCACGCCTCATGGATGTTGATTACTGGGCTACATGCGCAAACAAAAAGGAGGCATTTGGACATAAATGATGGACTTTATCAAACAAATCAAACATTTTATTGTGGAACTGGGATTCCTTGGAGTGCATTCTGATGAAGATCATCAAAGGAAAGTGAATATTTATAATGCTATTTCTGACTTCTGTTGACTCCACAACATGGCGGATATCTGTTTGGCTTGTTTTGTTATCTGAGCACTGTACTCAGATTATTACATGGTGTCCTTTTTCCAAAAAATGTTTTCTAGAAATCTGACACAGCGGTTGCATTAGGGAGAGAAGTATATCTATAATTCTGTACATAATACTTGTATCTCTAATTAAAGTTTATTATGAGTATTTCTGTAAATTGATGTGGCTCTCTGAAAATTCTCCGGATGTTTTTGAGGCACAACATTACTGACCATAAAGCGGCAATGTAAACTGAGATTTTTGGACATAAATATGAACTTTATCGAACAAAACATACATGTATTGTGTAACATGAAGTCCTATGAGTGTCATCTGGTGAAGATCAAAGGTTAGTGATTAATTTTATCTCTATTTCTGCTTGTTGTGACTACTCTCTTTGGCTGGAAAATGGCTGTATGTGTTTTTGTGACTAGGCTCTGCCCTAACATAATCATATGGTGTGCTTTCACTGTAAAGCATTTTTGAAATCGGACACTGTGGGTAGATTAACAAGAAGTCAAGCTTTAATTGGGTGTATTGCACGTGTGAATGTTCCGCTAGCGGAACCCCTAGCCCTAACCAGTTTGTAGCTTCTTCCTATGTTTCTTCCTATTAAAAAAGTTATGAAGAAATTAGATTATTGGATTTTGTCTTGGAAATGTACTTAATTCCAAGATAACTAAACACTTGTCTTAAACCCAATGCAGTGAGAGAATAAGCTAACAAAAGCAGTTGTTTAAACCCCCTAGAGTCAATTGTCAGCACCCCGCGGAAATATATTTAGAATAATAAAGAAATCCCCATAAAAATTTATCAGTTTAACTACAGATATCTGTGGAAGGTGACAGGGCTATTTATTTTAATTTAACTAGGCAAGTCAGTCTGCTTGTCTTCAGCAAACTGTTTGCAGGCTTTCTTGTGCATCATCTTTAGAAGAGGCTTCCTTCTGGGACGACAGCCATGCAGACCAATTTGATGCAGTGTACGGCGTATGGTCTGAGCACTGACAGGCTGACCCCCCACCCCTTCAACCTCTGCAGCAATGCTGGCAGCACTCATACGTCTATTTCCCAAAGACAAACTCTGGATATGACGCTGAGCACGTGCACTCAACTTCTTTGATCGACCATGGCGAGGCCTGTTCTGAGTGGAACCGCTGTATGGTCTTGGCCACCGTGCTGCAGTTCAGTTTCAGGGTCTTGGCAATCTTCTTATAGCCCAGGCCATCTTTATGTAGAGCAACAATTATTTTTTTCAGATCCTCAGAGAGTTCTTTGCCATAAGGTGCCATGTTGAACTTCCAGTGACCAGTCAGTATGAGGGTGTGTGAGAGCGATGACACCAAATTTAACACATCTGCTCCCCATTCACACCTGAGACCTTGTAACACTAACGAGTCACATGACACCGGGGAGGGAAAATGGCTAATTGGGCCCAATTTGGACATGTTCACTTAGGGGTGTACTCACTTTTGTTGCCAGCGGTTTAGACATTAATGGCAGTGTGTTGAGTTATTTTGAGGGGACAGCAAATTTACACTGTTATACAAGCTTGGCGGAAGGCACAGGTACACTCACTACTTTATATTGTAGCAAAGTGTAATTTCTTCAGTGTTGTCACGTGAAAAGATAACCTCAAATATTTACAAAAATGTGAGGGGTGTACTCACTTTTGTGACATACTATATATATATATATATATATATATATATATATATATATATATATATATATATATATATATATATATATATATATATATATATATATATATATATATTTTTTTTTTTTACCTACATACATCCATATACATACACAAACATTCATACCCCAAAATAATAATCTACACTAACTTAAATATACACATAATAATAATAAAGTACAAATAATAATTTTATGTACACACACTGACACAAGCACCACAGAAGGCTGGTGGGAATCTAATTGGGAGAGCGGCCCATGGCTATGACAGAAGCAGAACGGCACAAAACACCAACTTGCTAACCAGGTGTCTTCGTCTGGCCCGCCCCAACCATCACCCCAAGTCCCCTGCAGGCAATAAATACATGGTATGGTAACAAGAATAATGTAAGAATTGAGAAATAAATAACGCAACTAAACAAAAATGGGGGAATATAAGTATATCCATCCGAAAGTGTCAATGATCAAACCTGGAAGGCCACTCAAACAGGTATCTCTCTGAACTCCAACGAGAGATCAGTCGTCCAGCTGGAATGACAGTGAAATGAACGTTAAAGAAGAGCTCTGACTGCCCTCCATTGGTCGGCTCAGCATCTTACATGTTCGGTAGCGACAATAAACTTTCAGTCGGCAACCCTTGCAGAGACAGTTTCATACGTTTTCAGCCGTTATGGAATAGTATGGATTCGAGTCCATGAGCAGACCCTAACACACAATGACAAGGCGCTCTAACCCGTACGGGGGATTGGCGTATATTCCCGTATAAACTTCTCTGCGTCCAAAACCGAGGAGAGCCAAATCTTCTCACCGGAAGGCGGGGTAATTCTGAGTCTTGCAGGGAAGAGCAAGGCTGGACGAAGATGGAGTGTGTAGTGTTTGGTCATGACATCTCCGTAGCCGGCGCGATGCTTTGCCACACCGGGCGCATACTCGGAAGGGATGTCCTTTATGTAACAGTTTACCCCTCATTCGAGCCTCGCGCAGGATAAGATCCTTGGGCTTGAAACTGTGACAACAGATGATTACTTGGCGAAGCACTAGGACAAGAGAGCGATGTGCACGGTCCAGCTGGGGATCCCACGCCAAAACATCCGATCCCATTGCATCCCTCAATAGCTTGGCGAAGAAGTCGGTGGGGCGAGAGCCAGCCTCCGCCCCCTCTGCCAGACCAACAACGAGAAGGTTATGACGTCTGGATTGGCCCTCCAGGTCGATCACTTTCTCAGAAAGCCTCTGCACACTATCCTGCAAGGACGTGCATAGCTTCTCTAACTCGTCGATCCTACCAGCGTTGAATTCAGAAGACTTCTCAAGGTCCACTATTCTCTGGCCCTGCGAAGCAACCATTCAAATGGTGCTCTCGATTTTGGTGTCCCGTTCAGCAATAGTAGCCTTAAAATCCTCAGCTATAGCAACACGTAGCTCTCCAAGAGCCCATGTAAGTTCTGCAAGTGTCACGTTGTTACCTGTGCCTTCCGCCATGTCCGTCTCATTGTTTGGTGGGGAGGAGGCCTCCGATGAGGATTTGTCGTCCTTTGGTCGCCTATTACTCGGCATGTTCACATAGAAAGTTACTAATACTGTATTAGAAAGAGACGTTTGTTGTAGAAAGTGCTGTAAAGTAGGTTAGATTGTTTCGCAAAAAAGTTGCAGGAGCCTCTCTCACACACATCCGTTCACTCCAACATGCTAGCTCCGACCCCCCAAATACTGTTTTTGGGAGCGGATTTACTTTAATAACTTTACCATGCTCAAAGGAATATTCAATGTTTGTTTTTTTATATTTACTAATCTACCGATAGGTGCCCTTCTTTGTGAGGCATTGGAAAAACTCCCTGGTCTTTGTGGTTGAATCTGTGTTTGAAATTCACTGCGGGGAACAGAGATGAGGCAGTCGTTAAAAAAATACATGTTAAACACGATTATTGCACATAGAGTGAGTCCATGTAACTTATTATGTGACTTGTTAAGCAAATGTTTACTCCTGAATGTATTTAGGCTTGTAATAACAAAGTGGTTGAATACTTATTGACTAAAGACATTTCAGATTTTCGTTTTTAATTAATTTAGTTCCACTTTGACATTATGGGTATTGTGTGTAGGCCAGTGACCAAAAAAATATAAATTTTGTCCATTTTAAATTCAGGCTGTAACACAACAAAATGTGAAAAGAAGTAACGGGGTGTGAATACCTTCTGAAAGCATGTATTGACAGCATTCCTCCCACTTTATACTACATTTTCAATGGCTCATTACATCATGCGTTTATTCAAAAACCTTTCCTACCAATGTGATAAATGTGACAGAATGCACACTCTGCTAGATTACCTGTTTTTACCATGTTACAGTCAGTGGTTGTACAAGAGACGCACACACATGCGCGCACGCTTGCATGCACACATGGCTGACATAGCTACAGCTACACGGGTTCTGCCAAAAACAAAGCCCTTTAAGCTTTGGAAAAAAAAACATCTGAATTCCTAAATTATTAATGTCTAATCCACCAGAGACTGTTTGGGGTACAGCCAATGTAGACATTGTCCTCTACCTTTCCCTCTCACAAGAAACTTCACTAATTCCTTTGACTCCCCCCCCCCCCCCCCCCCTCTGTGTGTCATCTTTCATTTTAACCCTCTCCTTCATTCACCCTCATTCCTTCTCCCTCGTTCAAAATGACCACTGTAATTTACTCCTCATTTTTACTCCTCTCTTCTTCACTCTCTGTCTTTCTGTCACCCACCTCATTCTATTTTTTCTCTCTCTCTCCCCTCCCCCGTCTCTCTTCCTCTTCCTTTCTCTTCGTCAGGCTGGACTAAATTACGGGAGGCAGTGGAGAGCGGACCCATGTTTCCGTATCCTCCCACTTCTCTTCCAATTATCCCTGACAAGGTATCGCTGGACAAGAGTTGTCCAAGTCAAGGGTTGCTGGCTCAGTTCCCATCAGACATAACCTTACGTGTCTTACTATTCATATGTCAGCCAAAGAAAGGATCTGAAGCTCTAGAAATCTACCTCAATTCTATTTACAGATGCACTTTCATGGAGATCTCAGAGCCAAAACAAGGATCCCAAATGGCACTCTATTCCCTTTGTTGTGCACTACTTTTGAACACGGGCCCTGGACTGCGATGGTCTGCGATGGTCTTCTTGAGGAGAAAACATTTTGGAATAGCTGGTAGGTATGCCGAGTTATACAAGTGTGTTATGTTTCCAATTAAGTAGATATTTGAGAAGTCCGGGGGCTGACCCATCAAATCCTATTAAATTAAAAGAGACTTAAAAGCATTCTAGAGGACTAATATTTTAAGTATAGACACTCACATAAACCCAAAATATCTGGTGTGTGTCATACAGGAAATGTCACTTTTAATCTGAAATCAAAACACTGAGGAGGTTGAGGTTTCAGAATGTGTCTTTTTTGGGGAGTATATGTAGATAGTCTCTTGTTGACAGAGTATCTAGGCATTGACAGAGACACACACATACTTTCAAAATGATGATCTTAAATAGAACACACCTTGAAAGGCATACACACATGCAAACTGTACGCAGAGCCCCTGGTCGTCACAGCTCTCCATAGAGAAGTGCCACGGAGGGATTGCGTTAGAGCAAGCACATTTATTTATTTTAAAGTGCAGGCTTCAGAGGAACAAATTAGAATATAAGAGGCATCAAAGTGATTCTTTGATTTATTTGCCTCTGCATATCAATGTAGGTAATAAGGGAAACAGAATGGCCCTGAAGAGGAATGCAATACAGGGCTTGGATAGAACTCTGTGCTGTGTGGAGCTGTGAGAGCAAAAGATTGGCCTGAAAATGAACTTTATCATTATTCTTTTCATTTTAATTTGATTAATAGTAAGGCACTTCATGTCATTTCACAGGCAATTTCAACTTTTTGTCATTAGAAAAGTGACAGAGATAAATATTTCGAGAAAGTGGGAGAAGGGAAAGTTAGGGAGTGAGGGAGGACAAAGTGAAGCCACATTATGAAAAGAACAATAAACGCAGAAACTCAATTTGCGATTCTCATCTCAGGGGCCTAAACATATTTACAGTGTTTCTTGAATGTGCCAGACTGCCCAGTGCACGATTTATTCATTGGGGAGTACTGACTGTAAGCACACTACCAATTTACAGGGTATACAAATATATGAGGGAGAAAGATATGATGCTTCAGTAACTTTAGGTCACACATTGATTCTGTGACACAGTGATTCTGTGTGACCAGTCAGTAGAGCATGGCACTTGCAACACCAAGGGTTGAGGGTTCAATGCCACTGGGGCCACCCGTACACCAAATGTATGCACGCACGACTGGTTAAAAGCGTCTGCTAAACGGGCTATATTACAACTTCAGTAAGTCCCCTTTTTTGCCTTCAAGAGAATAAAAACACCATATCCTAAGGATATAAACCATATCCGAACAAACCTCTTTCTGTCAAACTTTAACAAGAGTTTTACAATGGTAGAAATGAACTGGAACGAAAACAGTCACAGTTGTTTTTCGAGAATCTAAAACAGGATTTTTTTTCCTAAATCGTCAGAACATCTCCAGCTGGTTTACCCAAAGGAAAGTTCTAAGGACCAATGCCCTCCAACGTGTCTCTCTCTTTCTCTCTCTCTCTCTCTCTCTCTCTCTCTCTCGTCAGAGTGCATGCTGGGAGTGAGTCGTTAAGCAGGAGTGATTGTGAGAGCGAATGGAATTTATTTTCACTCTATCGGGTTTTGGTATGTATGTATATATATATATATATATATATATATATATATATATATATATATATATATATATATATATATATATATTGATTAGTTTAGTTGTTTTAAGGGTATCTTGTTTAACTATCACTAAGCACGTATAGGGGTGGTGGGATCTTTGAGGTTGGTTTTTCGCGAGGGCACAACCAGTGGGTGGGGCTGGTTGAAATGGAAGTGTAGTGTTTGAAAAACTGAGTCGGAGGCATGGAGTAAAGATTCCTGCTGCGGCCGGGTGTTCAGTGGAAGAATGTAGCTTAGCTGTGGGTGCTATCATTGGGTATGATAGCATCAAATCAGCCTCAAGGATGAATAGCGCTGTAGTGATATTCTTAGATTCAATTGAAAAGGTGAATAAGATAGTTGAGAGGGGTGTTGTGTTGCGGGAGACACAGACGCCGGTATTTCCGCTTATGAATCCGGCGAAGAAAGTTATGCTTTCTAACGTGCCACCATTTGTTAGAGATGAAGTGTTAGAGCGAGAGTTATCTCGCCATGGTCAAATCGTATATACAATAAAGAAGGTTCTTTTTGGATGCAAATCTCCGTTGCTGAAACATGTCGTGTCTCATAGAAGACAAGTGTATATGATTTTAAAAAAGGACGGAGATGAACTGAATTTAGCGTTCAGCTTTAAAATTGATGGATTTGATTATGTCTTCTATGCATCTACTGAATCAATGAAATGCTTTGGCTGTGGAAGAGAGGGGCATTTGGTGCGTAGTTGTCCCGAGAATGAGCGCACTGAGCCTGGTAGTAGCTCTAGTGCGGGTGCAACTGACGCACCACCACGAAGGGATGAACATACTAAGGGTGCAGGGGAAGAGAGAAGGTGGGCAGATGTGGTTGGAAAAGTAGGAGAGGAAGGCATTGTGGATACGGGGGAAATTGTGATAGATCAGAACAAAGAGGGAGGGGAAACAGTAGGTGAGATTGCGACTGCAGTCGCTGAGGTGGTGCTGGAAAATGAAATTGGAAGTCAAGAGGAGATTGAAATAACAGAATCCATCCGGAAGCGGATGTTTTCAAAATACCGAGGAGTAAAAGGAAGAATTTAAGGGGTGGTGAAGGGTCTAATTCTAAGAGAAAGTTAGAGATTGATAAATCCGTTGAAGATGAACAAGTTGTAGAGATGGTGGAGTATTCTTCTGGGGAGGATAGCGAGAGTGAGTCATCTGACGCGTCACAACAATATAGTGAGATAAATGGGGTGGAAGGGAGGTATGGGATCGAGAAGATACGTCAATTTCTGAAGTTGACAAAAGGGTAGAAATACAGTGCCTTGCGAGAGTATTCGGCCCCCTTGAACTTTGCGACCTTTTGCCACATTTCAGGCTTCAAACATAAAGATATAAAACTGTATTTTTTTGTGAAGAATCAACAACAAGTGGGACACAATCATGAAGTGGAACGACATTTATTGGATATTTCAAACTTTTTTAACAAATCAAAAACTGAAAAATTGGGCGTGCAAAATTATTCAGCCCCCTTAAGTTAATACTTTGCTGGGATTACAGCTGTAAGTCGCTTGGGGTATGTCTCTATCAGTTTTGCACATCGAGAGACTGAATTTTTTTCCCATTCCTCCTTGCAAAACAGATGGAGCTCAGTGAGGTTGGATGGAGAGCATTTGTGAACAGCAGTTTTCAGTTCTTTCCACAGATTCTCGATTGGATTCAGGTCTGGACTTTGACTTGGCCATTCTAACACCTGGATATGTTTATTTTTGAACCATTCCATTGTAGATTTTGCTTTATGTTTTGGATCATTGTCTTGTTCTTCCATTCTTCCAGAATGGTCCTGTATTTGGCTCCATCCATCTTCCCATCAATTTTAACCATCTTCCCTGTCCCTGCTGAAGAAAAGTAGGCCCAAACCATGATGCTGCCACCACCATGTTTGACAGTGGGGATGGTGTGTTGCTTTTACGCCAAACATAACGTTTTGCATTGTTGCCAAAAAGTTAAATTTTGGTTTCATCTGACCAGAGCACCTTCTTCCACATGTTTGGTGTGTCTCCCAGGTGGCTTGTGGCAAACTTTAACCGACACTTTTTATGGATATCTTTAAGAAATGGCTTTCTTCTTGCCACTCTTCCATAAAGGCCAGATTTGTGCAATATATGACTGATTGTTGTCCTATGGACAGAGTCTCCCACCTCAGCTGTAGATCTCTGCAGTTCATCCAGAGTGATCATGGGCCTCTTGGCTGCATCTCTGATCAGTCTTCTCCTTGTATGAGCTGAAAGTTTAGAGGAACGGCCAGGACTTGGTAGATTTGCAGTGGTCTGATACTCCTTCCATTTCAATATTATCGCTTGCACAGTGCTCCCTGGGATGTTTAAAGCTTGGGGAAATCTTTTTGTATCCAAATCCGGCTTTAAACTTCTTCACAACAGTATCTCGGACCTGCCTGGTGTGCTCCTTGTTCTTCATGATGCTCTCTGCGCTTTTAACGGACCTCTGAGACTATCACAGTGCAGGTGCATTTATATATATTTTATATATTTATGTTTGAAGCCTGAAATGTGGCAAAAGGTCGCAAAGTTCAAGGGGGCCGAATACTTTCGCAAGGCACTGTAAATGCAGGATTACAAAGTAACTGATTTCTTCCCTGAACGTTAATTGTTTATTGAATCAGCAAAGTTTCTGATGTCAAAAATTACAGGGGAGGTTTGAAAAGCCCTGAAATTGCTAGACTCAAGAAAGTGGTCACTAGAGTGATAAGTGATGTAAATTCTAAAGAAAATGAAAGAGTTCAGTTGCAGTTTTAACTCTGTAAAGAGATGTGGTAGCTGTATCTTCCTTTGTATATATTTTTTTCATCCATGAGCAGTTTTAAGATTTCTTCTTTAAACGTAAATGGGGCAAGAGATGTTAAAAAAAGAGCAATGGTGTATGAGTCAATTAGGGGAAAGGGAAGTGACATAATTTTTCTACAAGAAACGCATAGTAATTTGGAAAATGAAGTTATGTGGCAACAGGAGTGGGGGGGACAGTGGTGTGTAGTCATAAAAACTCAAAAAGTGGGGGTGTGGTTATATTGTTCTCAAAAGGGTTTTTGCCTTTGTCATATGAGGTTGAAGAGGTAGTTGAGGGGAGGTTATTAAAAGTTAGAGCAAGGTATGAAAACATCACTATGTGTCTGATAAATGTATATGCCCCAGTGGTGACAGTTGAGAGGGTATGTTTTTTAGAGACATCATCAAATATAATTGAGAAATGTAACAAAGAAGATTATTTATTTATTGCTGGGGATTTTAACTGCACACTTAGCGATTTAGATAGAAATCACCAAGAACCTCATATAGCCTCAAGGACGTTTTTAAAACGCCTCATTATAACAAATGAACTGTGTGATATTTGGCGGAGTCAACATGGAGGAACAAGGCAGTACACCTGGGCGCATGTGAGAGAGAACATCATCTCTATGGCCAGGTTAGATAGGTTTTATGTTTTTGAGCATCAATCTCAGGTCTCTAAATCAAGTGTGATAACCCCAGTGGGATTTTCTGATCATTGTTTAATAACAGAGGTGGTGTTCATTAACGATGTAAAACCCAAAAGCGCATACTGGCATTTTAATATAACTTGTGTCTCTTCAACAGTGGTGGGATATAGGGAAAATCCAGATTCAACAATTTTGTAATCAATACACGAGGAATGTCACCAAGGATATCACCAGATCAATGAAAGCCCTAGAGATTGAAATGGTGGAACTCATGACGTTGGTTGAGACCACAGGAGATCGAGGCCATACTCAGGCCCTCAAGAGGAGAAAAGCTGCATTGGCAGACCTGCTGGGTATCAGAGCACAGGGGGCACTGGTGAGAAGTAAGTTTCAGGGAATATCTGAAATGGATGCCTCATCAAAATCTTTCTTTGGTTTAGAGAAAAAGAATGGACAAAGAAAAATTATTCATTGTCTCAAATCAGCTGTTGGACAAGAGCTCACTAGCCCTAGTGAAATTAGAAAGAGGGCAGTAGAGTTCTATGCTGAGCTCTACAAGTGTGAGTACAAAGAGGACAAAACAGTGACACAGCAGTTCTTTGATGGGCTCCCAAAGGTGGCTGCAGAAGCTCAGGTTGAGCTTGAGCAACCATTCTTTGCAGGATTTATACACTGCATTAAAAGGCATGGAAAATGGAAGGGCACCAGGCATTGATGGGCTTCCCGTTGACTTTTTTAAGTCTTTTTGGGCTATGTTGGGAGAGGATTGGTTAGAAGTAGCTAATGATAGTTTAACCGGAGGGTTACTACCAATAAGCTGCAGAAGGGCTGTCCTCACCCTACTGCCCAAAAAGGGTGACCCGAGGGAGGTGAAGAACTGGAGGCCGGTGGCTTTATTGTGCACTGATTATAAGATATTGTCAAAGGCTTTGTCCAACAGGCTGAGGGAGGTGATGGGGCAAATCATACATACGGATCAGTCCTACTGTGTTCCTGGCAGGCAGATAGGGGATAACATTTCTCTGATTCGTGATTTTTTGGACGTCTCTAGGGCTATTGGGTTGGATGCTGGTCTAATTTCAATTGATCAGGAAAAGGCATTTGACCGAGTTGAACATCAATATTTATGGCACACGTTTGAAGTGTTTGGGTTCAGCTCTGGTTTTATTGCCATGATAAAGGTGATATATGGTGACATTGAAAGTGTATTGAAAGTTAACGGTGGTTTGAGTGCTCCTTTTAAAGTGTGTAGAGGTATTAGGCAGGGATGTTCTATGTCAGGAATGTTGTATGCCATTGCTATAGAGCCACTACTAAATAGCATTAGAAGTCGCATTGCAGGGGTGTGCCTTTCAGAGGATTTTCCTCCTATTCGTCTCTCAGCCTATGCTGATGATGTAGTTGTGCTAGTGAAAAATCAAGCGGAGGTGGATAGCTTGAGTCTAATGGTTGATCGTTTTAGGGGAATATCCTCTGCAAAGGTAAATTGGGAAAAGAGTTGTGCTTTACAGATTGGAGAATGGTCTGGAGGGATCATGGCTTTGCCAGGGGGGCTAGAATGGTGTAAGGGAGGTTTTATGTATCTTGGAGTGTACCTAGGAGATGAGGGGACTATGGAAAAAAATTGTAGTGGGGTGGTTGAAATTGTGGAAGGGAGGATGAGGAGATGGCGTTGGTTACTATCTCGTATGTCATATAGGGGGCGCACTATTATAGTTAACAATGTGATTGCATCTGCACTGTGGCATCGGTTGTCAGTTTTAGAACCACCATCTGGCCTTCTGGCTAAGATACAGGCAATTATTGTGGATTTCTTTTGGGATAAATATCACTGGGTTCCACAAAGTGTTTTGTATTTGTCAAAAGAGGAGGGGGGACAAGGTCTTGTACATCTTGCTAGTAGGGCTGCTGCTTTCCGGTTTCAGTTTATTCAAAGGTTGCTTTATGGACCGGAAAATGTGGTGTGGAGAGGGGTGGCAGGTCTTATATTACAGCGGGTTGGAGGATTAGGTTTAAAGAAGGCTTTATTTCTTGTTGATAGTAGCCAGATTTCTAGGGAGGGAGTACCTCCGTTTTACAGAGGCCTTCTCAGAGTGTGGAGCATAATGAAGGTGTCCAGACGAACTTCAGCGGAGTCAGTGCATTGGCTGTTGGATGAACCTCTGGTGTAAGGGGCAAGACTGGATTGTACAACTGCAGCTGTTCCACATTTCTCCAAGATTCTGGTGAAGGGGAAAATCATCACCTTAAAACAGTTAATGGCCATGGCTGGGCACGCCTTAATGGATGGAAGACGGGTGGCAGAACATTTGGGGATGAGGTCGGAAAGGATTGTCGGACAAATGCTGGGGAGCTGCAGGAAGGCTCTGTCAGCGGAAGAATGGGGTTTGCTTAGTAGCCACAAGAAGAAGGTACAAGATGAAGACGTCTCATTTCCAAGAATAGGGATTACACCAAATATCCCAGAGTCAGAAAGAAAGGCGTTATTGCTGGATTTGAGAGGGTTGGAGGAGGTGGGTTTGGATGAGGTGAATGGGATGGACTTGTATAGGGTTTGTGTCAAGGTGTTGAATAAAGATAAATTGAAAAATAGAAAAGACACTCCATGGAGGGTAAAATTGGGCATTGATGACAAGGTAAAGCCAGCATGGAGAGCACTGTACAAGCCACCGTTACAAAAGGGTACTGGTGATATGCAATGGAGGGTTTTACATGGCATCATTGCAGTTAATGCTTTTGTATCTGTTATTAACTCAGATGTTAGAGATGGATGTCCTTTTTGTAATATAAGAGAAACCATTTTTCACTGTTTTATGGAGTGTGAGAGGATAAAACCTCTATTTGAAATGCTGGAATCTTTGTTTAAAGCTGTAGGGGAATTTTTCAATAACACTGTTTTTATTTTGGGGTTTCAATATAGTAAACAACAGAAAAGAAAATGTCAAATGTTAAATTTTATTTTGGGACAAGCTAAGATGTCAATTTTTCTGAGTAGGAAACATAAGATTGAAACGGGATATGGGCAGGATGTAAGATGTGTTTTTAAAGGTTTAGTGAAAGCAAGAATAAAAGTAGATTTTGAGTTATTTTCAGCTGTAAAAGATCTCCTATTATTTGAGGAGAAGTGGGCATATGAAGGAGCGCTTTGTTTTGTAGAGGAGGGGAAATTATTTTTTGCTGATGAAAGAAGTTGAATGTATGTGTTATGTATTTATTTTTGTTTAGGAATTACATTTGTTGTTTCATTTCTGAAAAGGCAGTGTGTCATTATTTATGTTAACACTTGAGTAAAAAATAAAGGTTTTATAAAAACTCAAACTCTCTCTTTCTCTCTCTCTCTCTCTAATAGAGGTGAAATGACTGCCAAAGATGGACAGTGGCGAGATGTCTTCAGGGGAGGGACTGAGGTTCCAAGGTTCTGGTTGCATCCCAATTGGCACCCTATTCCCTTTATACATAGTGCACTACTTTTGATTAGGGCTTTGGTCAAAAGTAGTGCACTATATAGGGAATAGGTACTTTGACCAGAACATGGGGGCCATTTATCTCTATTAAGAACAAATCCAATCGTATTGGTCACATACACATATTTACCAGATGTTATGGCGGGTGTGGCGAGATGCTTGTGCGATATGCCACCATAGTCAAGGAACATGCCACCACAGTCAAGATGTTGCCTAGCTCCATGAATGACGAGAGTAACTCTACATATTAAATCATCAGACACATCCACACCACCAGCAGTGCTGTAGCCTTTATCTAAATTAAGTGGTGATTGGGAGAAACAAGCTTTTCTGGATGGGGTCCCAGGCTACATGGTGAGGTTCAGAATGTGGAATTAACATGCACACACACACACCAGCCTGGCCTCAGAGCCATTTCTGAGCACCTGCAAGACATATGATACCTACTAATGGTCTAGCTACTTCCGACAGAAAAAAAGGTAGGGAGGTTGGTCAGAGAGGATGGGTAAGTGTAATGCCCAAAAAAGTAGTGCACTACGTATGTCTCACAACCCAAACGTTGCGTGTCGAGTCGTGTCAGGGAAAACTAGTATTTTAGCTAACCCTTCCACTAACCCTTACTCTAAAATTATCCCAATTCAACTAACCTGCTATGTCAATTCACCTAACCTTTGTCGCTTTAGTTTCCCTAACCTTTAATGTAAATAAACTTATCCTAACCTTTGTAGTTAGTTCACCTAACCACCAAACATAACATGTCCTTTGTTGTTAAGACGCAACAAGCAACCTGGTTTTAGAGAAAGATGTATAATACTATATGTTCTCCAAGACATATGATAACTTACATCATCCAATTCAGATGCTATTGTATGACCAGGTAAGACGTTTGGTACTATATACACTACCGACAAAGAGACTTGCTTGGGCCAAGAAACACGAGCAATGGACATTAGACCGGTGGAAATTTCTCCTTTGGTCTGGAGTCCAAATTGGAGATTTTTGGTTCCAACCACCGTGTCTTTGTGAGACGTGGTGTGAGGTGAACGGATGATCTCTGCATATGTATTTTCCACCTTAAAGCATGGAGGTGGAGGTGTTATGGTGTGGGGGTGCTTTGCTGGTGACTGTCTGTGATTTATTTAACCAGCAACTGCAAATTGACCGCAAGAAGCCCAAACAGATGCAATATTTGACTAAAACACAATAATTTCAAACCATGCATACATTTGTATACATTCATGTGTCTCTCTATTATGCTTGGGAACATAATTTTCCAAATTAAAATCACTGGCTGGTGTTTTTAATGTCCAACAATGCAAATTCTAGCATATATTTGTTTGGGGTCTGAAAACTTGGGGAACCCTGCTATGGGTCCTCTAATTCATATGATATTGTACGACTGCTATTCCATTCATAATGTAATTTAACGTAACGTAACATATATTACTAAATGGATTGTCACAGAATAAAACAAATTGCCCTGAGACAAGGTTGCACACACACACTTGAGTTCTCTTCTCTGGGCTCAGTCGAAGTTCAAATCTCTGGCAACACAACCACTGTCACATTGTCAAAATCGGACACACTTCTCATTCTTACTTCCAACTCCAGCCTCCATGCTCTAACCACCAAGCATAGCTGAGCAGCAGGGACCTGCAGAATAAAATATTATTTTACAAGAAGTTAAAGGGGACCGTGGAAAAGAACTGGAGTGTGGTGCAGTGCAGTGTTTAAAGCCACACTGGGCTGGGTAAACTTGGGGGCATGGCCACAAGTGTGGTAAAACCAAGACCATTCAAACCCAGATCAGAACATGCTGTTCTGGGTTAGGGAGGGTTTGGCCGGTAGGGATATCCTTGTCTCATCGCGCACCAGTGACTCCTGTGGCGGGCCGGGCGCAGTGCATGCTAACCAAGGTTAACAGGTGCACGGTGTTTCCTCCGACACATTGGTGCGGCTGGCTTCCGGGTTGGATGCGCGCTGTGTTAAGAAGCAGTGCGGCTTGGTTGGGTTGTGTATCGGAGGACGGATGACTTTCAACCTTCGTCTCTCCCGAGCCCGTACGGAAGTTGTAGCGATGAGACAAGATAGTAGCTACTAACAATTGGATACCACGAAATTGGGGAGAAAAAAGTGGGTAAAATAAAAAAATTAAAATAATAGTATTTTTACTTAAGTAGAACAACTACATGTATTCCCTAGTGTGTTATATGGCAGAAATCAAATAATTAAAGGTCAGAAATTCTCTGAATCACTAACTTCCAGCAGAATGAGATGATGAACATGTGAGTTCAGTACTCAGCAGAGAGATATAGGCAGTTGTCCCTTCCTTGGCTTTTTTATTTAGGCTTACAACAAGTTCCAGTCTTGGTAAAGAAGAGAATAATTATGTCCCTTATGATATACCACACTTCTGCCATTGTGCATTACCTGATAAAGTGATCCTGGAATCAGTATAAACGAGTATTGACTGGTTCTTTCAGTCAATTTCTATTAATGTGTATTACAATATACACCATTAACCCAGATAGCAGATACAGGGTCTGTTGAGCCATTAATAAGTATTATTTAATCCCCCAACGTCAAATATGTTGACGAACAATCATCACTTGTTTGCACTAGAGTCATGTCAGCAATCTGTGTGATTGGTTAGTGTATCTGCTTGCTCAACAGCAGGCTATAGGACTTGACCTTTTCAGGAGGAGGTAACGCTGGAGTGTGCGTGGGGCATGGGAATTGTATCTGTGAGTCATGTGTTTGTGTGTGTGTGTGTGTGTGTGTGTGTGTGTGTGAGAGAGTGCAGGTTACCCATCGAGATAATGACTTGCCTTAGGTGGGTCACTGGGTCTCTAAATGGTCTCTCTATAATGACTCGATGCCCAAAACTACCTTGCCCTCAAGGGCAAGAGTACCCGGCTATTGAAGCAAAGTAGCATAATCAATGGTCCCATGTTGTTCCAGGATGCCTTGAAGGTTGTCACAAATTACTCCCATCATGTTAATCATCAAGAAGTCTCTTTATGGAGCTGTAAGGATTATTAAAGGCATGAATTCAATCTCCTCAGCCTCTCCGCTTCTCTAGCCATCAGCTTTGCCCTTGAAGTAGTTTGTATGCAACATTCATTACGCTTTTGGAAGGTGCTACAGTTTGAAGTCCTATACCATGTTATTAGTACTATGGTCAGGGTAGAATTAATTTTAAAAGTCATTAGTGAAGCAAAGTGAAATTAGACAGACACTTGGCTAAGATCCATTAAACCAAATGAAGACAGAACATAGCACCATGGCTACCCCAGGAAGCCCTTTGAAGTACTAATAAGCAGTGGGCTGAAGGCTCTTTTCACACATCTCTGAGCTTTTGTAAAAAAGAAAGAGGGATCAGGGACCCCCCTCTGGAGAAAAAAAACATGCCATATCGCTGTTAAAACGAGCCTGTAATCGTCCCCTTTAAGTAACCGCAAAAGTGCCTTGGTTTATTATGAGGACATTGCTAAGTTGGGTAGAAATGTTGTGGTACAGTATCTCTACAGCTATTTGCTTTTCCTGTTTGGTAGCAGACTTTTGTCCCTTTCAACAGGGAGCTGTATTTCTGTCAATGATTTGCAGCTTGATTCAACACGGATGTTATGTTCATGCTCGCACCGTGGCAACAAAGGTCTTTAACAACGTGTTTGAACTTGGACCTCTGCAAACCGGCTCTAATGTAGAGGATCTCTGCAAACCGGCTATAATGGAGTGGACCTCTGCAAACCGGCTCTAATGGAGTGGACCTTTGCAAACCGGCTCTAATGGAGTGAACCTCTGCAAACCGGCTCTAATGGAGTGGACCTCTGCAAACCGGCTCTAATGGAGTGGACCTCTGCAAACCGGCTCTAATGGAGTGGACCTCTGCAAACCGGCTCTAATGGAGTGGACCTCTGCAAACCGGCTCTAATGGAGTGGACCTCTGCAAACCGGCTCTAATGGAGTGGACCTCTGCAAACCGGCTCTAATGGAGTGGACCTCTGCAAACCAGCTCTAATGGAGTGGACCTCTGCAAACCGGCTCTAATGGAGTGGACCTCTGCAAACCGGCTCTAATGGAGTGGACCTCTGCAAACCGGCTCTAATGGAGTGAGCTAAAGCAAAGTTAATATAAAAAATCAGACCATGCTGAAACATTGATTGGCACTAGGCTAGACAACTTTTCATCTGATGCGTTGGATGCCAGCAAGCGCCAGGTGAACTGTGACAATCACTGCAAGGCACCACTCCAACTGTCACACATCACACTAGGATGCTCGCTCTGAAAGTGGGCGAGCAGCTGCTTTGGGATCCCAAAGTTCCACCACGTTTGTTCCAAGGGAGAACAGTGGCTTTATGTCTTACACTTTATTATATGAATAGTATCGCATATTTTAGGGGGTTTGAGTTGCTGTACAGCCCTGGGCTCTGTGCTGAGTGGATCCTTACTACATTTGATCTCAAAGGCCTAGTGGTACAGTAGACCACAAACCCCTTTCACATCACCCCAGTGCCTTTCATCTTACTGGCTTATCTCTTGGTTAATTTTTCTCTACCAGGGAGTCCTGTATCTTCACTATGCACATTCTTGAAAGCAGCAGCATTTCCTGTTTCATGCTTGAAATTAGGCACTTTCACAGCAGAGACTGTTTAAGTCCATTCCCTTCATTTGCAGTTACTACTGATCCTTTGATTTGGATGCCATTTTAAAGCCAAAGCATTGGGAACTCGAGAGTAATTTTACACAGCCCGAGGGAAATGTTTAAGGACACAAGGACGGTTACTATTCTTCTTCAAACCCCTTCCCCACTGTGAATGAACTAGGACAGCGTCATGGGCATTTTGCTGCAAACCAACCTGCTCTTGGAACATTTCGTATTATTCGGTTTGGTTACATAAGACTGTTGGGTTTATTTAAGGCAAAAATGAAAGGAAGGTGGTTGGTCGGGTGGATAGGTAGGCATATAGCGGGAATGTCTAGCTACTCAAAGGTTGCGAGTTTGAATATTATCACGTACAACTTTTGCGTTTTACTACTTTTTGGCTACTTTGCAACTACTTAGCATGTTAGCTAACCCTTCCCCTAACCATAGTTTAATTATTTAACCTAACTCCTTAACTTAACCGTAACCCCTAGCCTAGCAATGTTAGTGAGCTAACTAACATTAGCCACCTAGCTAGAATTGTTTGTAATTCATAATGTATCATACAAAATGTGTGATGGACGAATGAATACATACTATAGCATATCATACTAAACAGAGAGTCTCAGATTTACACACAAAATAATACGAAATTCTCAGAGACCAGGTTGTATCAACACCTGCTGCTCCTTTTACTGTTAAGATCCGACAAAGATACTGGCTAGCTACGTGAATAACGCCTCTGTCGTTTTCACAACGGGGTTTTCCATTAGTGGATGACAGCAGTGCTGCTCTGCTTGTCCTTTTCCCACTGACGCAGATCCCCCCTGGTGTGTTTCACAGTCCAAATGGCATATCACTGCGTTGGTAACACCCTGCCAGTGCAGTGCTGGGATCCTGGGTCTGTTCGCTGTCGGTGCGTTTCTCAGTTCACTGGGGACCTGAAGGAAGCTGGCCAGGGGCCATCACTTCACACTGAGACCATGTGTCTCTGAGGTCTGTAAGCCTCCTGTCTTTCACATCCCCTGTCTCTTCATCCTGCTGCTACGTCAGCATGGATGGGAATAGAAACCACCAGGTCCTCCTAGTTCAGGGATCAGTGGAAAGTCACTGATAATCTAAGCGAGTTGTTTCCCTGATATTTTTCTCCTTTTTCGTAATCACTTAAGTGTTAAAATAATTGACCAATCATGAAGTTTACAAAGTCTCCAAGTGGTGGCAATTCCACAACTATATATCCATGCGTGTAACCCGAACGTAATGTAGGTCCGCCCCAATTCTATATAATTAGATAAATGTCCGCTGAAGTTCCCACACATACAACTATAAGCCCTCGTCCCATACGAAAGCACCTTTACCTCTTTTACACGAGTCTGTATATTTCAGTGCTCGGCAGCATCAAATCAAATGTCACCGAGTGTGAGTAAAAGGAGAGGTGAAGCATCAGGGTCCTTCCGTGGATGCTTTGCCTACGACTCAGACTCAGTAATACTGTTCACAGTGCGTGACGCTTGAACAAGTAGGCATGGCAACGTGTTTACCCTTTTCTTACCGTCGTGTTGCCTGTCTGGAAATAAGTCATTCAATCTAAACTTGTCCGCACACTAAATTAGGCCTGGGGTCTTCACTGGGTTTGAATAGGAGGTTTAGGACTATCCAAACGAAAGTGTTACCGAAGCTAATGTGCAGACACAAAACCTCTTAAATGTGGCATCCTTGGCCGAGCTACCCAAACAATCTGCATGCATTGAAGGCACTTAAACTGTACAGCAAAGGTTTCCATGATTAAAGAGGAGTTTATACACTCATGAGTGACAATGATGTGCATTGTCTTTTAACTGTACAATGCACTCGGGCAGTGAAGCTATTTAGATTAATCTCCGTAATCAGTCCTGAAGAGCAGATTAGAGAGGATATAAAATTATATATAAAAATAACTCTGTTTTTATGGGTGTGAAAAAAAACCAGCCCCTTTGTCTTTCGATTTTACGCCAAAAGACATTGAAGGCCTATAATCTATCAAAGCGAGGCATGTGAATGAGAAAGTACTCCTTTCAGGGACTTTTCTTCTGTCGTTACAGTACGTACAATGTATGACTCACACAGCTACCATTCTCCTGTGAGAGGTCTATACCCATGAAGTAGCTAGGGGGGCTTTAGAGACAAATATATATATATTTTTTTGTGTGTGAAACATTAAAAAGGATATCTTTGTCACAGCCTGATAAAATGAAAATATAAAACAGGCCCTGATTCCAGCGAGTTCAGCCCATGGGTGGAGAGGGAGTAATGAAGTCTCAGGGTGTGTGTGTGTCCATCCCAGACATCTGTTCCCGCTAGCTGTTTCATTTCAGTTAAGGAAGTAAACAGTAGACCAGCGCCGGCCGGCCTGTCTGCTACTTTACGATTTTAGCCTTTCCTCTCTATTTTCTACATACAGTACGACCAATCGCAATATCTTCATGACACAGCGCTGGCTATATTAGCCGAGAGGGTAAGAGGTTAATAAACAGGACACTGATGTCGAAGATGTAACTATTCAAACCAGATTGAGCCTCTGTTGTCTCAACTCAAATGAGACTTCCTGATTGGAGATATTGAAGCAGTGAGACAGTATCTTGCTGACATTAATCGGAGCAGATGAATCCGGGATAATCTGTTCTAAACAATCTCTTACACTATATGTTTAATCTCAGAGTCCAGATAATCTGTGTTAGTGTGGCCTTTGAGAAAACACAGACGTGCGGTTTTTGGCTGACTGACATGTTGGGTTGTTAGTGACATGCTGTTTGTCACCTATTACTGCTTCCACCACCATACAATGCCTTAACTGATCAACACCTTCCCAAACAGATGTAATTTCAGCATCTAGTTTTGGTTTACATTTGGTTGAGTTGTCAATTTACGTTAATTACCCCCCCCCCCCCCCCCCCCCCCCCATCACTCTCCTCTCACGGGTTTGAGTCTGAATGGATTTGTCGGTGTCAGTGTGTGTGTTTCCGTGTGTGTGTGTGTGTGTGAATGTATTTGAATAATACACCCCACTCCAGCAGGACACACTTCCCTAATATGCTTAACACATACAGGACAGAACCGAACAGGGCTGCATCACACCTAGGTCGAATCAGCGCTGCACTATATTCACCACCTCATTCAATTTAGACATTGATGGGTCATGACAGACCATGCACTGTCTGCAGGGTTGAGGGCCGGGCTGGTGGTATACGTCAAGACATATTCCCCCCGGTGAGTGACAATTATCAAGCACAAGAATGTGGCTCCTGTCAACTGAGCCATGAAGTTACATGAATCTTGGCAGGATTATTATAGAGTGTTATGAACTATGGATTTATGGTATTTTCTTCTCGGTTTTGTACTGTAATGTTTCATGTTGTATTGGATTTAGTATGAAACACTTAGCCGTAACCGAGACTAAGGGGTTGTGTGGGTGTGACACCAGAACATCGGATGTGTTGACATGGTGAAGGAACGTGACAGGCGGGTGTGGTGTTGTTATCTGTTTCTGTTATATGATGTGTTGACATGGTACATGGTGGAGGAACGTGACAGGCGGGTGTCGTGTTGTTATCTGTTATATGATGTGTTGACATGGTGGAGGAACGTGACAGGCGGGTGTCGTGTTGTTATCTGTTTCTGTTATATGATGTGTTGACATGGTGAAGGAACGTGACAGGCGGGTGTCGTGTTGTTATCTGTTTCTGTTATATGATGTGTTGACATGGTGGAGGAACGTGACAGGCGGGTGTCGTGTTGTTATCTGTTTCTGTTATATGATGTGTTGACATGGTGGAGGAACGTGACAGGCGGGTGTCGTGTTGTTATCTGTTATATGATGTGTTGACATGGTGAAGGAACATGACAGGCGGGTGTCGTGTTGTTATCTGTTTCTGTTATATGATGTGTTGACATGGTGGAGGAACGTGACAGGCGGGTGTCGTGTTGTTATCTGTTTCTGTTATATGATGTGTTGACATGGTGAAGGAACATGACAGGCGGGTGTCGTGTTGTTATCTGTTATATGATGTGTTGACATGGTGAAGGAACATGACAGGCGGGTGTCGTGTTGTTATCTGTTTCTGTTATATGATGTGTTGACATGGTGGAGGAACGTGACAGGCGGGTGTCGTGTTGTTATCTGTTTCTGTTATATGATGTGTTGACATGGTGGAGGAACGTGACAGGCGGGTGTCGTGTTGTTATCTGTTTCTGTTATATGATGTGTTGACATGGTGGAGGAACGTGACAGGCGGGTGTCGTGTTGTTATCTGTTATATGATGTGTTGACATGGTGAAGGAACATGACAGGCGGGTGTCGTGTTGTTATCTGTTTCTGTTATATGATGTGTTGACATGGTGGAGGAACGTGACAGGCGGGTGTCGTGTTGTTATCTGTTTCTGTTATATGATGTGTTGACATGGTGAAGGAACGTGACAGGCGGGTGTCGTGTTGTTATCTGTTTCTGTTATATGATGTGTTGACATGGTGGAGGAACGTGACAGGCGGGTGTCGTGTTGTTATCTGGTTCTGTTATATGATGTGTTGACATGGTGAAGGAACATGACAGGCGGGTGTCGTGTTGTTATCTGTTTCTGTTATATGATGTGTTGACATGGTGGAGGAACGTGACAGGCGGGTTTCGTGTTGTTATCTGTTTCTGTTATATGATGTGTTGACATGGTGAAGGAACATGACAGGCGGGTGTCGTGTTGTTATCTGTTTCTGTTATATGATGTGTTGACATGGTGGAGGAACGTGACAGGCGGGTTTCGTGTTGTTATCTGTTATATGATGTGTTGACATGGTGAAGGAACATGACAGGCGGGTGTCGTGTTGTTATCTGTTTCTGTTATATGATGTGTTGACATGGTGGAGGAACGTGACAGGCGGGTGTCGTGTTCTTATCTGTTATATGATGTGTTGACATGGTGAAGGAACATGACAGGCGGGTGTCGTGTTGTTATCTGTTTCTGTTATATGATGTGTTGACATGGTGGAGGAACGTGACAGGCGGGTGTCGTGTTGTTATCTGTTATATGATGTGTTGACATGGTGGAGGAACGTGACAGGCGGGTGTCGTGTTGTTATCTGTTATATGATGTGTTGACATGGTGAAGGAACATGACAGGCGGGTGTCGTGTTGTTATCTGTTTCTGTTATATGATGTGTTGACATGGTGGAGGAACGTGACAGGCGGGTGTCGTGTTGTTATCTGTTTCTGTTATATGATGTGTTGACATGGTGAAGGAACGTGACAGGCGGGTGTCGTGTTGTTATCTGTTATATGATGTGTTGACATGGTGGAGGAACGTGACAGGCGGGTGTCGTGTTGTTATCTGTTTCTGTTATATGATGTGTTGACATGGTGAAGGAACATGACAGGCGGGTGTCGTGTTGTTATCTGTTTCTGTTATATGATGTGTTGACATGGTGGAGGAACGTGACAGGCGGGTTTCGTGTTGTTATCTGTTATATGATGTGTTGACATGGTGAAGGAACATGACAGGCGGGTGTCGTGTTGTTATCTGTTTCTGTTATATGATGTGTTGACATGGTGAAGGAACATGACAGGCGGGTGTCGTGTTGTTATCTGTTTCTGTTATATGATGTGTTGACATGGTGGAGGAACGTGACAGGCGGGTGTCGTGTTGTTATCTGTTTCTGTTATATGATGTGTTGACATGGTGAAGGAACATGACAGGCGGGTGTCGTGTTGTTATCTGTTATATGATGTGTTGACATGGTGGAGGAACGTGACAGGCGGGTGTCGTGTTGTTATCTGTTATATGATGTGTTGACATGGTGAAGGAACATGACAGGCGGGTGTCGTGTTGTTATCTGTTTCTGTTATATGATGTGTTGACATGGTGGAGGAACGTGACAGGCGGGTTTCGTGTTGTTATCTGTTTCTGTTATATGATTTGTTGACATGGTGAAGGAACATGACAGGCGGGTGTCGTGTTGTTATCTGTTTCTGTTATATGATGTGTTGACATGATGGAGGAATGACAGAAGGAGCACAGTGCTACTCACCTCAGCCTCATAAAGAGGATGAAGGCCACCAGCAGGGCTGCCAGAGAGATACAATGTCCCATGTAGTTTATGATCACCGCTATGTGGTAGTGCAGCTTGCTCTTTTTCTGCAGAAAGGAGACAAAAAAAGCCAGATAATACCACACAAAAAAACTACAGTAATATGCAAACAATAGTATGGACACACAATTCTATACTTGGCAGTGTACGTCATTGTCAAAGTTAAAAGATAGCTAATAACTTCATGGGAGATATCGTGCACCTTCGTATTGCTATTGCCTACTGTTTAAAACAGTGCAAAACGCATCATCTATAAATTGTGTTATGGCAATTGCTTGGCATTTGACTATAAGTCGCCTCAGAGGTTAGTGCGTATGGCCCGGTACATCATGGGGCCGAGCTCTTTGCCATCCAGGTCCTCTGTACAAGGCAGTGTCCGAGGAAGGACCTAAAAATGTTCTAAGACTCCAGCCACCCACGTCATAAGCTGTTCTCTCTGCTACCGCACGGGAAGTGGTACCGGAGTGACAAGTCTGGGACCAAAAGGCTCCTGAATAGCTTTTTACCCCCAAGCCATAAGACTACTGAACAGTTAATCAAATGGCTATCCAGACTATTTGCATTGAGACCCTTTTTTTTGCACTGACTCTCTTGCACTGGCTCTCTGCACACTCACCGGACTCTATACACACACACACACACACACACACACACACACACACACACACACACACACGCTGCTGCTACTCTGTTCATTATCTATCCCGATTGCCTAGTCACTTTTACCCCTACCTACATGTATATATAACCTAAAATACCTAAACTACCTCGTACCTCTGCACGTACCCCTGACTCGGTACCTGCACTCCTTGTATATAGACTCGTTATAATTATTTTATTGTGTTAATATTTCCTTTTTGTTATTTAGGAAATGTTTCTCACTTTTGATATCTGCATTGATTGGGAAAGGGCTCGTATGTAAGCTTTTCACAGTAAAGTCTACACCTGTACTTGGCGCATGTGACAAATAAAATTACATTTGATGATGTGGTCCATACACATGTCAATAGTTCATGCATTACAGCCTTCACTCATGAGGTCATCATGTACAGCAGACTTTGCAACGGATCTATAAAAGTAACATAGTTGAATTTCATCTATTAAAATGGTTTAATATGTCTGCATGTATTATGCACTGTTAGAACAGTCTGGTGTTGAATAGATAGACAGAGTCAAAGTGCAGAGGTTTGAGTCGACTCTGGATTATATGAGTTCACCCTCATCTGTGGAAAAGACCCATATAACCCAAACCAGATGGCATTTCACAGGGGACAAGACGATCTCTGTTGTGATATCAAATATCACATGCTGGTAATTTAGTCATTTTCATTGACATCAAACAGGGAAATGATATGTCACTGGTACTTGAAATCACATCTTTTACTTTACAGCATTTAAATGGTCTACTTAGCACACCCCAATTTAACAGAAGACTTTTGTGTTCCTTCAATGGATGTGAAATCAAGGGTGAAACTGAATATACTTGAGTATTGTAATCCCGGCCTTCCACAGCAGTTGCTGCTCTGTACGACGTGGGAGCAGCAAATTACAAGTCATTTAGAAACGACGGCGGGGAGCAGACCGCTGCCCTGCCTGCAGTGTGTTCTTGATAACTGACGAGTCTTTTGATTTTGAAGCTTTATTGTGGCACAAATTGTGGTTACCCATGTGAGTTTCAGATTCGACCACATTCCCGTACAGTTAACACCTCTGGGGCAACTGTCTCTCAACTGTCTTATGTCCTCCTTCTCTACAGTTCCTCCCTGTCTTCTTTCTGGACATGTTGTTCTGTACCTGTTCTCATGACTTCATCACAGAGCGCACCTTCTAGTTGTGTCTCTTTTAACATGTTCCTCTTCCCGTTATCTCCCTGTTTTTCTCCCCTCTAAGACCTCTACTAACAGACAAAGAAACAAAGATCAAACTCCAAACCCCCCCCCCCCCCCCCCCCCCCCCCTCCAGAGACAAATGTGAATCTTCATCCATCCGGATCATCCTGATGGGATTATCTCCTCTGTAATCCCACAATCTAATCTGTGACTTTGATAGATTACCACTGGCAGATTACAAACCTACGCCTTGATGAGTCAGATGGGGAAAACATGAAACAATCTGTAGCCACCTCAGGTCACACACCTTTTACCACAGTCTGTTATGGTACAGCCTTAGATTAAATAAACGTTTTCCGTCATCGATCGACACACAATACCCCATAGTGACAAAGTGAAAACAGGTTTAGAATTTTGGGCAAATGTATTAAAAATAAAAAACAGAAATACCTTATTTACATAAGTATTCAGACTCTTTGCTATGAGACTTGAAATTGAGCTCATGTGCATTCTGTTTCCATTGATGATCCTTGAGATGTTTCTACAAAAGGATTGGATTCCACCTGTAGTAAATTTAACTGTTTCGACATGATTTGGAGCGGCACACACCTGTCTATATACGGTTCCACAGTTGACAGTTGTAACGAGTGCGCTGAGAGCCGGGAAGCAAGTTCAGCGAGTGAGTGTTTTAATAAATAAAACAAACAATGAACACGAAATACAAACAACGCACCAACATGAAAACAGAGTCAATAACACCTGAGGAAAGAACCAAGGGGAGTGACAGATATAGAGAAGATAATCAAGGAGGCGAAGGAGTCCAGGTGAGTGTCATGAGGCGTAGGTGCGCTTGACGATGGTAACAGGTGTGCGGGATAATCAGCAGCCTGATGACCTAGAGGCCGGAGAGGGAGTATACGTGACAGTACCCCCTCCCTGACGCGCGGCTCCAGCCGCAGGACACCGACAAAGGGGACGAACCCGGGGATCAGGAGCGGACCGGTCACCCCTGCTGATGTGCGAGAACCTGTCATGCCAGCTGAGGCACGGGAACCTGTCGAGTCAGCTGGGGCGCGGGAACCTGACAGATTGGTTGAGGCAGGGGGGCCTGGCGATCCGGCTGAGGCATGAGAACCTGGCGAGCTGGTGGAAGCAGGGGAGCCTGGCGATCCGGCTGAGGCATGAAAGCCCGACGAGCCGGCTGAAGCTGGGGAGCCTGGCGATCTGGCTGAGGCATGAAAGCCCGACGAGCCGGCTGAGGCAGGGGAGCCTGACGATCTGGTTGAGGCATGAAAGCCTGAAGCAGTTCCCAGACCCGACGTCATTACCCTGACACAATACATTTTTTTTTAAAACACTCCATGATGCTTCCTTTAGGTGAGGTGTTATTCTGTAACGAGTGCTCTGAGAGTCGGGAAGCAAGTTCAGGGAGTGAGTGTTTTAATAAATGAAACAAACAATGAACACGAAATACAAACAACGCACCGACATGAAAACAGAGTCAATAACATCTGAGGAAAGAACCAAGGGGAGTGAAAGATATAGGGAAGATAATCAAGGAGGTGATGGAGTCCAAGTGAGTGTCATGAGGCGCAGGTGCGCGAGACAATGGTGACAGGTGTGTGGGATAATCAGCAGCCTGATGACCTAGAGGCTGGAGAGGGAGTATACATGACAACAGTGCATGTCAGAGCATAATCATGCTATGGGGATGTTTTTCAGCAGCAGGGACCGGGAGACTAGTCAGGATCGAGGGAAAGATGAACGGAGCAAAGTACAGAGAGATCCTTGATGAAAACCTGCTCCAGAGTGCTCAGGACCTCAGACTAAGGCTAAGGTTCACCTTCCAATAGGACAACGACCCTAAGCACACAGCCAATACAATGCAGGAGTGGCTTCGGGACAAGTCTCTGAATGTCCTGAGTGGCCCGGGCTTGAACCCGATCGAACATCTCTGGAGAGACCTAAAAATAGCTGTGCAGTGACGCTCCCCATCCAACCTGACAGAGCTTGAGAGGATCTGCAGAGAAGAATGGGAGAAATTCCCCTAAATACAGGTGGGCCAAGCTTGTATCGTCATATGCAAGAAGACTTGAGGCTGTAATGGCTACCAAATGCGCTTCAACAAATTACTGAGTAAAGGGCCTGAATACCCTGTTTTTGCTCTGTCATTATGGGTTACTGTGCGTAGATTGAGGGGGAAAAAACATTTAATCAATTTTAGAATAAGACTGTAACGTAACAAAATGTGGAAAAAGTAAAGGGGTTTGAAAACTTTTCGAACACGCTGTACACATACGCAAGCATGCACAAACATACACTAACACACTAATCCCACCAACTCATGCCCCCAAAAAATGCAATACATCCTAGCAACTTTTGCGAGATCAAGGGCTCTCTCGCAAATGCGGGAGTCTGTTTTACCTCAGGCAAAAACACTGCCAAGACTCTCCTAGAGACTCTTAATCTATTCTCTCTTGTCTCCCATCTCTGCCTTTGTCTCTGTCTCTCTCGCTGTGCTGTGCTTTAACTGGGTGGAACTAGCTTTGTCATTCACAAACTAAACAACTTTTATAGTGCTATTCATTACATAAAACATCTCCAAGTGCTTTAAAGCAGTCACGCCCTGACCTTAGAGATCCTTTTTATATCTCTATTTGGTTTGGTCAGGGTGTGATTTGGGGTGGGTATTCTACGTTCTATAATTTGTATTTCTATGTTTTGGCCGGGTAGGGTTCTCAATCAGGGACACCTGTCTATCGTTGTCTCCGATTGAGAACCATACTTAGGTAGTCCTTTTCCCACCTGTCTTTGTGGGAAGTTGACTTTGTTTATGGCACCTAGCCTTAATCTTCACGGTTTGTTTTGTAGTGTTTATGGTTTTGTTTGGCGTATTTTTCTAATATAGAGAACATGTACGCTCGTCACTCTGCACCTTGGTCCAGTTCTTACAACAGGCGTGACAAAAGCAACACAAAAAAGACAATCCATTTGGGAAACAACCACGTCATTCATGAGATGGAAGGTCCAAGAGGAAGTTCATGGCTTGAGTAGTCATCGGACACAAGAGGTCAATGGTGGAAAGCAAGCAAAGGTGGTCTCAGGACGTGGTCACTCACGTGGTGATAGTACTCAGCACTGAGGTCATGTCTTTCTCTTTCCTGGCTGAGCAGTACCAGCATTCGAAGAAGCCTCCAAACGAACACATTGAAGGCAAGCCGTAACTCAACAGGACAACACTCATCCCACCATACCAACCCATAGTATAAAAAAACTATCAGGTTCATAAGGATAATTTTCATAGGGTGTAACTCATGGTAACGCTGATCCTAACTCTCCTACTGGCTACAGTTTCTTAGAAATATTCATATTCTTGTTGGGTCTGAGGGAAACAGATGTCAGTGAGGGATCCAAAGTGCTTCTGTGGATGTCCTCCCTGGCCTCTATCTCTTTAATTAGGCAATAGGGACAGACCGGATAGTCCTAGCATACGATGGAGTACACAGGCTTGTATCCATTTATCCACCCATCTACACACTTTAGCAGGACATGCATGTGTATTGTGTATGTGCCAGTGTGTAAGGATAGGTTGTTTGTGTATTTGTCCAATAGTTAATGTTTATTGAAACATCGGAGGCTTGAGCCTTGTGTTGTGTGTCTGACCTCCCTGAAACCTGATAGATAAGAACAAGGCACATATGTTTTGTCAAGTAAAGCTGGTCCGCGGAGGGGCACGGTAAGGGGAGGCTTCACACACACACACACACACACATACACACACATTACATGCTTTTTGATGGCGGTGCCCAGCCGCCTCCCACTCTTAGAGGCCAGCCTTCCCGCCGGCCAAATCTGTCACCAATTTCCTCCTGCTCTCTTAAAGGAGGCCAGTGAAAGCTCTCTGAGCCAATAAAACAGGACAGGGAGAATGGAGGAGCAGTATGCCATGCAGAGCCAAACAGAGGGAGCAGGCTGCCTCGCCAGCCCAGTGAACAGTAGAGATGGCTGGGCCCTCGTCTCATTTCTCCGGACTCCCCTGACTCTCCTTCTGCTTAACCCTATAATGGTGCAGCGCTGGTTTAGATCAACTACTATATTACTTTGATATTCATAAGAATGACTACGTCTGTTGTATAATGACTCCTGATGATGACTATGATCTGTGATTATAGAAAACATTTGTGCCGCTGGTACACGAGAGTATCTCTAGAGCTGAGATTTTACTGATAGACTTGAAATCTGCAAGTGGAGATTCCAGCACCTGGAAACTGTACATGGACATACAGTAATGATTAGTAAAAGTGGGTTTGAGAAAAAAAACTAAAACACATCCATGCAGTTTCCCTCTAGTTCTAGTGGGGTAGGCTAACAATCCGCAGTACTGTATGTGCAAAACATTAACCTCTCCCCACCTTTAATGTTTTAGTTCTAAGATACAGAGGTAGCAGTTACACTCACAGTTTAATTCGCTCTGTGCCCAACTGTCTTCCCCACTACCCTTTGTGAAAAATGTTATATTCACCCTAGCAGCTGTTTCATGCAGGGCTATTTTGATCTCGCAGGTGGGGGAGTCTGTTATAGCTCAGGCTACAACACTGCTTAATCTACAGCACACTCTCCTGTCTGCTATCTGTGCCTGTGTCTCTCTCTCTCTGTGCTGTGCTCTAACTGGGGGGAGCTAGCTTTGTCATTCACAAATGAACCAACGAGTACCTTGTGTTCTGTACAAAACAATAACTCTGGAATGTAGGGCAGACATAGGGATGTATTTTTTTACTCGGAAACGAATCCCTCATTGCTCATTCGTCTGCCTCAGCATAACGAGACATGGTGATAGTACTCTGTACTGAGGCATCGCTTTCTCTTTCCTGGCAAAGCAGCATCCCCCTAAAAGATGTAATTCAACAAGATAACTTGCCTGAGCCAGTTGTTGTCCCCATGAGGAAATAGGAGGGGGGGGGGGCGACTATGGATCTGTCTCCGTACATTTGTCGCAGACGATATTGCAGGCACCACTGGTGAATGATGCGTTTACAAAATTACACTGATTGGCCCAAGCTACATGCATGAAATGTTGTACATATATGCACCCCCTGATGAGAAACATGCTTCCCATAACGACCTATAAGCTTTGCCCATTAGATTTTCTGCAAATCATTGACACCCCTGTTTTCAATACCTTTCAAAACCTTACCTTGAGAGAATAACAGCATAGAACATTTTTCTAAAATGTTTTATGAGTTGGAGAACACATTGGGAGGGATCTCAGACCATTCGTCCATAAAGAATATTTCCAGATCCTTGATATCCTTCGTCTGCGCTTATGGACTGCCCTCTTCAATTCAAACCACAGGTTTTCAATGTAGTCCAAGTCCGGAGACTGAGATGGCCATTGAAAAATGTTGATTTTGTGGCCAATTAACAATTTCTTTGTGGATTTTGTGTGCTTGGGGTTATTGTCTTGCTGGAAGGCCAAGTTTCAGCCTCCTGGCAGAGGCAACAAGATTTAAGGATAAAATATCCTGGTACTGGGTAAAGTTTATGATGCCGTTGACATTAACAAGGGCCCCAGGACCAGTGGAAGCAAAATAGCCCCATAACATCAAAGATCCACCACCATATTTTACAGTAGGTATGGCGTTATTTTCTGCTTATGCATTCTCATTTGGATGCCAAACCCACCACAGGTGTGCATGGCCAAAGAGCTCTATTTTCATTTCATCCAACAAATGCAGACGTCTTGAGTTTGCTAAACGGTATTGGCACTTGAATGGGAACTGGTGCTTTAGCCAGATTATATTGTCACGCCCTGATCTGTTTCACCTGTCCTTGTGCTTGTCTCCACCCCCCTCCAGGTGTCCCCCATCTTCCCCATTATCCCCTGGGTACTTATACCTGTGTTCTCTGTTTGTCTGTTTCCAGTTCGTCTTGTTTGTCAAGTCAACCAGCGTTTTTGCCTTAGCGCCTGCTTTTCCCCAGTTTCTCTTTTTCTCGCCCTCTTGGTTTTGACCCTTGCCTGTCCTGACTGAGCCCGCCTGCCTGCCTGACCACTCTGCCTGCACCTGACCCTGAGCCTGCCTGCTATCCTGTACCTTTGCCTCTACTCTGGATAACCGACCTCTGCCTGACCTGAGCCTGTCTGCCATGTTGTGCCTTTGCCTCTACTCTGGATTACTGACCTCTGCCTGTCTTGATCTGTCGTTTGCCTGCCCCTGTTGCTGTAATAAACATTGTTACTTCAACACTGTCTGCATTTGGGTCTTACCTGAAACATGATAGACATGAACTTAGAGCTCTTTGGCCACGCACACCAGTATTGGGTATGGCATCAAAATGAGAATCCATGACCAGAAAAGATCCCATACCTACTTTAACGTCTTTATCAAGGGTATCAATAATTTCGGACCCCACTCTACATGCATCTCCGCATGAGAAACAAGTATCCCATAATGGCTTCATTGTTGTATGTTGTAATAATTGTCACTAATTGCCCGGGGGGGGGGGGGCACTGTTTCATTTATGGATTACATGTTCACTGTTGCCTTGTTTCTTCGTGCACTTGTTTTCACATTTGAGCGATTTTTGTTATACTTTGTCTTTGGCCCATCCACAGAAGCCCCGAGGGCCTTATTCTCAACCGGAGTTCAAACATACAACAACTAAAAAGCATTGGGCCAGTAAGCATTTTATTTATGGTCATTTCTGTGGATCTTGCTCAGTACAGGTTACACTACCATGAAACTGCATTATCACGGAGTGACAAGCAGCCATGATTGACCTGGGAAAATAGACTATGTGGCTATTTCTATAACCCCTGCCTCTGGGGCTCTGGTGACAATGACCTTTTCCTACCGTAACAAAGTGCTTTTTCTTGTTTAAGAGTTCATGTGCCACAGTGGAATGGGATGGGGACTGGTGTTGTTTTAGTACAGCAGAACAGATATGTACTGTATATAGCGAATGAAAACGGTACAGTTGTGTGTTAAAAAAGTTTTTAAAAAGCGCATGTACTCTCCCGGTGTTTGTTTGCAATCATCTATTGGTCGTTTAAACTGGGGTAGTCAAGTCTGTAGGACATGGCTTCATTATCCTTGCTACATATGCCACTGGACTGGAATGAAAAACATTTCACAGTAATTCCCTCTTTCTATTACAAACGCATGCAGTGAATAAACAGATACACTACATAAATCATTCAAGTCCATGATCATGGTAATCTCATGAAAAGCATAGGCTATAGGACCTCTGCTTCTGCCAAGTTATTTTAAAACAAAAGAAACCTTAACATGACTCGTAACCCATGACCTCTCTTCTAGAGGGAGCCTAGCCCAGGGAAAGGAAACTTAAAAGGGGTGAACTAGCTACGTATTCCAGGGTCAAAGCTCATATCTGTTCCTCACTGATTTAGTCTGCAAAGTCATAGGAGCGGAGCATTCACTCGGCTGCCTACTAAAGAGGAAATAACCCCAAATCATCCAGCCTGGGCAGGAGGAGACTTACCACAGAACGTAAACCAACAGCTAGACATGATTTTAATGAAATAAGCACTCTAGCGACAACAGCAATTCCTCCTTAAACAACCATTACCAACTGAGCAAACCCAAAATAGACTCAGGGGTTGCTGGGATTTCAAGGAATGCAGCTTTGTGATTGGAATGAGAAGATTATAGTTTATCGTCAGCTATAAGCTTTGCGGACAGGAAGATGCCCTAGAAAGCAGTTACTCAGCCCCCTCCTGCTGTGCTGGTATACGGAACAAATTGTGAGATCAAATTGAACGTTTTGTAACCACACAGAAGTGGTTGACTCATCTTGTCAGTAGCCCACTATGCTGTAAGAGGATTAAAATGTTCTACAGGTGGAAAGGGCAAATTATCATTTACAACACGAGCCAGCTCAATACACAGACCTTCCTGGTAAAAAATATGAACTTGCTTTTGTACTCTCCTGCTCTAAGATGAGGCCAGATTTTTCTTTGCTCCACTGCATTCTGTCTTTCCATAAAGGTGATATTGAATGCTGATGCTAGCAACACTGGCAGCAGATGGCTTGTATTCCTTCTCAACAAAACCTAGTCATATAAGTTTGGTCTACCACTATTTATGCAACCGGTGATAAAACCCAAGACTTAAGTGTTCAAATTCAACAGTCACTGCATACCTCAAAAAATGTGTGAATTACTGGCATAAACAGCTCCAACAAAATAACCACTGTAGTCAGATATAGTGAATGCCAAGAAAGAGTAATATAGCTAACCTTTTCCCTACTTGATGTTAAAAAGATTTGTAAGCAAAAGCTATGCCCTAAAGGATTGCACACTTTCTGAATATCAGTAAAGGTCACTGGAACTACTTTTAATTAAGTACATCGGACCTTTGTGTCTGCAAGGTGACACTGTTTAAATAGCACTGCTTTGCCACCGTCGTCAGTCTTTGAATAACCATGCCATTGAGTCCCATACTGTTTTTAATTTCCCCTATACCACAAGGTTTGATTTTGTAAACGCGCAGCACCAACCTTCCCGATGCTTGGATCTGGATGAGCCAAACCACAAAGCAGTGGGCGTCCGAGGCGACAGCGTGCTCCCCTGTGTGAGTGGACTTATTCATTTGCATGTGTATGTCCCTGAGGAAACAGATGGTGGGGAGAGGAGAGCAGGCAGTGTGCAGCCGTCTGCCCAGTAGCAAGGGGGTCCTCACCAGCTTTAGAGGACTCACGTGTTCGTCCGTTCACAATACTGCTAGCTATCAGCTGCCTGCTTGCCAATGGCCATCTCAATCAATCTGTGCCATTGGTTTTGGGAAGGGAGCTAATTTGTTTTTACATGATTCATAGTCCTGTAAGTGATTCATATACTGCAGCTTTCCGACTCATTCAAATGAAGGTTGGTGTTTTTTTCAGGGAACGGAAAGGAGGGCAAAAAGGTCACTGGTCAAATTTGTGGTTAAAAAGTATTTCAGAGAAAAATGAAAATGTACAGTAAGAGTTATAATAAGGTATTCTAATTGACCAGTTTACAATCAACGGTATGGGCATTGGAATAGCTTAATGTTCACAGAAAATGTGTTTTCAGCTCACGCTGTACAGTATGTGTAACAAGTGATTGGAGCTACTGTACAGTATATGCTTGGGAGACTATGCATATAGTACTACCTCACGCTACCTTTCCTTCCCTCCAACCAGATCACCTCCATTACGCTCCATAACGATCTGGTCGACGTAAACAACCACTTATGCCTAGTTAAATACAAGCTACAAATAAGCCTATACATTAAGCTCAAGCTCCCTTCCACTCTCTTCTCCTCCCAAAGACGGAAGAAAAGTGTTTAGGTAAAAGCCCTGTTGGCTTGAGGACTGAGATATAAAGGTATGACTCTGTATGACTGGTAGCTTCTGCTGTGAATGACTGAGCTGAGCCCTCTTCGAAATATTTAAATTGGAGTACAGATTATTATTATTATTATTATTTTTTTTTTTAAATTCACCTTTATTTAACCTGGTAGGCTAGTTGAGAACAAGTTCTCATTTACAACTGCGACCTGGCCAAGATAAAGCATAGCAGTGTGAACAGACAACAATACAGAGTTGCACATGGAGTAAACAATAAACAAGTCAATAACACAGTAAAAAGAAAAAAATAGTCTATATACTGTGTGCAAAAGGCATGAGGAGGTAGGCGGAAAATTTAAATTTTGCAGATTAACACTGGAGTGATAAATGGTCAGATGGTCATGTGCCGGTAGAGATACTGGTGAACTGAGATAAGGCGGAGCTTTACCTAACATGGACTTGTAGATGACCTGGAGCCAGTGGGTCTGGCGACGAATATGTAGCGAGGGCCAGCCGACTAGAGCATACACGTCGCAGTGGTGGGTGGTATAAGGTGCTTTAGTAACAAAACGGATGGAACTGTGATAAACTGCATCCAGTTTGCTGAGTAGAGTATTGGAAGCTATTTTGTAGATGACATCACCGAAGTCGAGGATCGGTAGGATAGTCAGTTTTACTAGGATAAGTTTGGCGGCGTGAGTGAAGGAGGCTTTGTTGCGAAATAGAAAGCCGACTCTAGATTTGATTTTAGATTGGAGATGTTTGATATGAGTCTGGAAGGAGAGTTTACAGTCTAGCCAGACACCTAGGCACTTATAGATGTCCACATATTCTAGGTCGGAACCATCCAGGGTGGTGATGCTAGTCGGGCGAGCGGGTGCAGGCAGCGAACGGTTGAAAAGCATGCATTTAGTTTTACTAGCGTTTAAGAGCAGTTGGAGGCCATGAAAGGAGTGATGAATGGCATTGAAGCTCGTTTGGAGGTTAGATAGCACAGTGTCCAAGGAAGGGCCAGAAGTATACAGAATGGTGTCTTCTGCGTAGAGGTGGATCAGGGAATCACCCGCAGCAAGAGCAACAACATTGATATATACAGAGAAAAGAGTCGGCCCGAGAATTGAACCCTGTGGCACCGCCATAGAGACTGCCAGAGGACCGGACAACATGCCCTCCGATTTGACACACTGAAATCTGTCTGCAAAGTAGTTGGTGAACCAGGCAAGGCAGTCATTAGATAAACCGAGGCTACTGAGTCTGCCGATAAGATTATGGTGACTGACAGAGTCGAAAGCCTTGGCCAGCTCGATGAAGACGGCTGCACAGTACTGTCTTTAATCGATGGCGGTTATGATATCGTTTGGTACCTTGTGCGTGGCTGAGGTGCACCCGTGACCGGCTCGGAAACCAGATTGCACAGTGGAGAAGGTACGGTGGGATTCGAGATGGTCAGTGATCTGTTTGTTGACTTGGCTTTCGAAGACCTTAGATAGGCAGGGCAGGATGGATATGGGTCTGTAACAGTTTGGGTCCAGGGTGTCTCCCCCTTTGAAGAGGGGGATGACCGCGGCAGCTTTCCAATCCTTGGGGATCTCAGACGATATGAAAGAGAGGTTGAACAGGCTGGTAATAGGGGTTGCAACAATGGCGGCGGATAGTTTCAGAAATACAGGGTCCAGATTGTCAAGCCCAGCTGTACGGGTCCAGGTTTTGCAGCTCTTTCAGAACATCTGCTATCTGGATTTGGGTAAAGGAGGCTTGGGCGAGTAGCTGCGGGGAGCTGTTGGCCGAGGTTGGAGATGCTTGTTGAAGTTTTCGATTATCATGGATTTATCGGTGGTGACCGTGTTGCCTAGCCTCAGTGCAGTGGGCAGCTGGGAGGAGGTGCTCTTGTTCACCATGGACTTTACAGTGTCCCAGAACTTTTTGGAGTTAGAGCTACAGGATGCAAAATTCTGCTTGAAAAAGCTGGCCTTTGCTTCCCTGACTGACTGCGTGTATTGGTTCCTGACTTCCCTGAACAGTTGCATATCGCGGGGACTATTCGATGCTATTGCAGTCCGCCACAGGATGTTTTTGTGCTGGTCGAGGGCAGTCAGGTCTGGAGTGAACCAAGGGCTATATCTGTTCTTAGTTCTGCATTTTTTGAATGGAGCATGCTTATCTAAGATGGTGAGGAATTTACTTTTAAAGAATGACCAGGCATCCTCAACTAACAGGATGAGATACCCGTGCCAGGCCGATTAGAAAGGCCTGCTCGCAGTTGGTCAGGATAACGTCTATGAGGGTGCCCTTGTTTACAGATTTAGGGTTGTACCTGGTGGGTTCCTTGATGATTTGTATGAGATTGAGGGCATCTAGTTTAGATTGTAGGACTGCCAGAGTGTTAAGCATATCCCAGTTTAGGTCACCTAACAGAACAAACTCTGAAGCTAGATGGGGGGCGATCAATTCACAAATGGTGTCCAGGGCACAGCTGGGAGCTGGGGGGGTAAGCCCAGGCACTGGGTGATGATAAGAGAGGTTGTATCTCAGGACATGCTGGTTGTAATGGGTGAGGTCACCGCATGTGTGGGAGTTGGGACAAAGGAGGTATCAGAGGTATGAAGAGTGGAACTAGGGGCTCCATTGTAAACTAAAACAATGATAACTAACCTGAACAACAGTATACAAGGCATATTGACATTTGAGAGAGACATACAGCGAGGCATAAAGTAATCGCAGGTGTTGATTGGGAGAGCTACCTAAAACAGGTGAGACAACAACAGCTAATCAGCTAACACAACAACAGCAGGTAAAATGGTGATGACTAGGCAGAGAGGGTCGGATTAACTACACACAGAGCCTGAGTTCGCGGCTGGGGCCGACAGATAAAAATAAATAAACAGAATGGAGTACCATGATTAATGGACAGTCCAGCAGGCATCAGCTATGTAGCCAAGTGATCATAGTGTCCAGGGGGCAGCAGTAGATGGAACAGGGAAGCCGCCACCACGCTAGCGACACAGTGTTTAAAGTTAGTAGCCCGGGGCTAGTAGGAGCGTCTGCTCCGACGGAGGCCGGTTGAAGGCACAGCGGATGGAGTATTCGTCGGCAGACCAGTCATGGTGGTGCGGTGGGGTTCCGTGTCGACAGAGAATCCAAGCCAGATGGGGAAAGAGGTATTGTAGAATTTAGTTTGCTAGCCGGGAGATGCGCCTGGCTCACAACTAACTGGTGCTAGCTTCGTGGCAGTGGCGTTAGCCACTATAGCCAATCGGTAGCAGCGGTGATCCGGTGCCAAGGTCCAGAGTTTACAGCAAGGATCTGGTGGAGTATTGGGCTCTAGCCATGTATGAATGGGGTTCGAAGGCCAGGAGGTGGGCCTCACGGATAGCTTCGGTACTGGGTGCCACGATGAGTGCAAGCTAGCTGTGAGCTGTGAGAAGTAGTGGTCCAGGGATTACGGCAGGAATCCGGCGTTGTTGTGGAGACACAGTCCGATACAGGTAGACTAGTGAGTATTATCCAGGCTAAAAACAGGGCTGGTATCTGTGCAGAAGGTAAAAGCCGCTAGCAGTGGCTAACAATTACTAAATAGCTTGTAGCTAATCAGCTGGTTAGCTTCTGGAGGTTCTTGAATGTGTTCTAAAATCGAAAATAATAGCGATTCCGTATCACATTGGGTGAGGCAGGTTACAGGAAGGTATAATCGAATAAAAAATCGAAAAGAGATTGAAATATATATACAAAAAAATACGAAAAATACAAAAGTACATGAGAGGACAAACAAACACGTCTTCACTGCTACGCCATCTTGGATACAGTTACCTCTGTATGCCCTAAAGGATTCACTTGTGACGGCTTAGTCATCCAGCATCAACAGGATGCTCATTGACAACGAAAAGCAAATTGGAGAGATGAAGCTTGGAACACCCACTCTATAAATTCAGTCCTGTAATTTTGTTAAGAGAATGTGTGCTGGAAGGGCACATGGTGGTGCTGGTTTGATTTCTGTTGTACCACAGAATGTTTCTATTGGCAGCTGTTGCCTCAAGATTCGAGAAGAGGGCCAGTAGCCTGAGGGTAGCCACTCGCTTCGAATACCAGGACCGACGGGAAAAAAATCTGGTGTGATGTGAGCTGGTACCGGAGGGTTGCTTGCGTCAGTATCGCAGGTGCTACTGCCGTTGTGCCCTTGAGCAAGGTACTTACAGGAGAAGCCTTGTTTTTTCAATCAAATCTATATTTTTTATGAAAATTACATGTTATAGAAGGGGTCCAGACACCTTTTTTTTTTTTGATTTCACTTGTTTATGAGAAACTTACCCCAAACAACAAATCAATTCCTTATCCTCGTTGTGTAGTATGGGGCCCCTGAAAAAAAACATGAACAAACTCTCCCAAAACACCCACATACGTCCTTTTAGAAAAGTATCTCTCAGTATAGTGATGCAGATGTTTAGATGTTGTACACATGAAATTGTGTCATTCTGAACATTACCGCAACGTTATATTCCCTTTTGTGCAACTCGAGCTGTTCCATTATCTGTGTAGCTTGCTACTACACGTAACTGGCATTTATAATAAAATAAACATAAAGTGTCTTAATAGGGCATTAGGCCACCAAGAGCTGCCAGAACAGCTTCATTGTGCCTTGGCATAGATTCCACAAGAGTCTGGAACTTCCTGTATTGCAGCACCTGCTTTCAATATACTTTTGTACCCCTCATTTACTCAAGTGTTTCCTTTATTTTGGCTGTTACTTGTAGAATGGATGGAGAGGAATCGCTTGAATCGCAGTAAAAGGGAATATAACGTTGTCAATAAAGTTTGGAATTAAACCATTTTGTGTGTCCAACATCTTAATGACCTGCGTCACAATATTGAGAGCTGTTTTTGGAGCCTTTGCTCATGTATTTTCCGGGATGCCAGACTACACAACGAGGGTGAGGAAGTGATTTGCTGTTTGAGGTAAGTTTCTCAAAAACAAGTGAAATCACAGAAAAGGTGCCATTTACATTTTAAAAAATTAGATGTGGTTGTAAAAATGAAAAGTTGGTTAAAAAAACAACTCCCACAATGCTTTAGGGGGGCTGCTCTGTGTCTGATCCTATCCAGCCCATCATGTGCGTGTTTCGGTTTGAGGGATACTGAGAATTTCTCTGCAAATAGATAGTAAATATATTTTCAGCAGTGCTTGTATCCTTAGAAGAAGAATGGAAGAATATCTTTTACTATCCATTGTAGAGAAATTCTCAGTATTCTCCGAGTTAAACAGTTAACTTTCCATACACCAATAACCATGCTACATACAGTACATACCTCATTGAGAATCTCTTGACACTGGGTGTAGTTGCCTTTCACGGCCCAAGACCCGTTGGAAAGGCATTCTCTATACACATTGTCTGCGGAAATAAAGATTTGAAAACCATGTTATAAAGTAAGCAAACATGCACCATTTCTCCTTTCATACAAGCGGATTAAATAAACCGCAGCCTTAAACTCAGATTCTGCAAAACCACACAGGGCGATCCAATCTTTGACAATGTTGCAATGTTGCACGCCAGACCCATTTCCAAATAAGTATTGGAACTCTTGACAGTGCTGCCCCTTTTTTATTCTCTAAATAATACAAAAAAATACAACAAAGTCTCCCGGAATAAAGTGAAGCAACAAAAAAGAAAACACCCACGGCTGAGAGGTGTCTTTATTTTATGTCAGGTGTACATGCTACATGCACACGGTGGAGGTAACGTGACTCCAGAAGTAAGCAAGAGACAAACAGAGAATCAAAGGCACAGACTTCTAAAAGACTCTCTGCTGTGTTCACAAGGTTGCGACGGAGTAAGCGACAGAGTGTTGGAGACAGCCGAAAACACATCAAAAGCAGTCAGATCTTAAGCTAACCTAAAAATAAAGACTGTCAGCTACGCTCTACTGACACCTAATGAACCATCGTAATATTACCTGACAAAGTGCAAGAAAGGAAGCATCATGTTGATACCCCATGACAGGTCTAATTGGTTGTTCTTAAGTTGATTGACACAGAGTAGGTGGCATGCCATGCTCTCAATATGTTACATTATGTTACATCACATGAATCCTACAGACAAAACACAAAACATATCAAACATAAGCACGACCTAAAGGCCATACAATGTTGTATACTTCCTGCTATGCTCTCAAGATGGAGATCTGTACAAACGCGAAGTAACGGGATAAAAACATTTTTTTTTATAGACTTAGATGAATCATTATAAAAAGTTTGGAAAAGGTATGAAATCAATAACTATAATTGAACAAGAGAAGTGTGATGCCATGATATCTCAACAATAACACTCTTGACATTTTATACACCCCCCCCCCCCCGCCCCAAAATAAGAAATATTTGAGATTATCAGAATTTTTCAAACGTCATGTTTTTTTGCTGTAAGGGTTCTGTATTAAAGTAGTTATTTCCAACCATTATGTAGTCTACATATACTGACCTGTTCTTGATCCGTGGGAGTTGGTTTTGTAATACAAACACTAGTTAACACACTCTCTCACGCATTTATTGATCATTGACGTCAACATTTTAACCTTCATAGTCTGTATCACTGAACACCGTCGGAATAACCTATACATCTGTCCGACAGATTAGTTCTTTGTCGCTACCATTATACCATGACTGTCTGCCAAGAGCACCACAATAGTTGGTTGACAGTATACATGATGTAATTAAGCATACACAAGGTTCGATCTTTGAACTGGGTTGGAGGTTGGGTTGTACTGAACATATGGCATACAGTACATACATGAAAGAGAATGAGACAGTACACACACACACATACCCTGCAGAAAGCAAAGGATGTATTGTCTTCTGAAACAAACCGCTGACAATACATTTCTGCTCACCTGCTCTGGACCTTCCAGAATTATATCATTCTTCCACCTGAATCGCCCCTATTGTGGGGTTCTGTTGTAGGGGGAATTGGGGAAGGCCTCAAGTCAATATCTTTAAGGCTGAGTAGGTATTATCAGTGGGATTCAATCATTCCCACTGCAGCTGAGAGTAGCTGGCCCTGCACCGAGCAAGGTCCTCTTCCTCACTCTACCCTGAACTTTGAGCTATAGTACACTTTCTCTGAAGGTTTAAGAATGCCATACTGCTGTTCCTGGGAATAAGCTTTCTTGGAAAGATTAAGGAAAGAGCATTGAACTGAGAGGAGTAGATTACATGTTTGTCATGGATGAAATGATCCACAAAAACGATAGTTTTCATCTTTTTGACTTTGAAAATCAGTCATGGTGACCTTTTTCTAAGCCTTCTGAATAGTTTCTCTTTCTTTTAGCTTTGTTTGAAAATGAGGTCGCTATAATGTCCAGTATCACGCCAATGTGACAAGGAACTCAGGCTAACTCAAGCACAGCAACGTCCCTACGGCTAATCATTTACACCCATCAGTCCCTGTATCGATCGTAAACAACTAATATCACAAATAAAGCTCCCAATAGAATGCTGAGTTTTGGTGGAGTGGGAACACTCCAATTTCAGGAGTAGACGTTTTCTCCAGAGACAGGGATCCCAGGTCCAGAACTTCCTTCCTCAAGATGGAGTCTAGAAGGTTCAGTAAATTCCAAGTCTGGAATTTCTAATCTTCACATACTCCCTCATCTGTCGCCACCTCTCCTTCCAACCGTCTGGATAAATATAAAAATGGAGAATGGAATTCCATCAGTTAAAGTAGAGCTCCAGCTGAGAGCTAGACTTAAATTGGAAAGGAAAGAGAGGGAAGGATTTAAAGTCTGCATCTGCATTCTGCATTTTCCCGACAGAGTCAATATCTACCCTGAAGAAGAGGCCATGTACCCCCTCCTGACTATAATTTAAACAGTGTAAAGGCCAGCGCAAAATCCAAACTTCAACTCTTGCCAAGGAAACCACCTTGAGATGCTCCGGCACTCATTTTCAATACACAGTAATTCCAAAGATCATTCATGCTTAAACTCCAATTATCAACACCTACAGCTGACACATTGCCATTTAAGGACGTCGGAGTGCCTGTGTTTTGCTACAGTTTCAATTCTTATTCAGTGTGATCTCATTCCCTCTTTCCGCCCTCCCGACCGCCACGGCAACCCCCGTTGGTATTGGATGACTCACTCTATTAACGCAGCCGACCTTCTAAGCTATAATTAATCGAAATCTAGCTGAATCCCATGTAAGCCCCCGCCAGAAGCTTAACATTCTCTCTCGCCCCCTCAAACGGGATGGGTATGTTGTGTTCCGGCACGTCTTAAGTGGGCTTAATCGACGAGCTGCCAGGCTATGTAGTAAGCATGGCAACGCAGAATAGCGAATGCTGTTTACCATTCGTTGAGGAACATTCTTTGTTACAGGGGAGAATATATCTGGTGAATACGAATGGGGTTCAATCTTCACTGTCTGAAGAGCTCTAGGAACTCTAAGAAGAAAGTGGGAAGCCCAGTTAAAAAGTGAACTGAACTGAACTGAACACCTACAATCAGTAAACCCAGCTACAAAGGAGATATATGTGAAGAAGGATCAGGAGTGGGGACCCAATTGAACGGTATAATTCCAGACTCGATCTAGGGGTGTGAAACACTAATATAAGGGATGAAACATCTAAAGCGGTGTGTAACGATAATACCAATGTAACCTATCTGGGAAGATAATCACAGCTTTGAAATGATGATACAGCACCATGTATGAAGGAAACGTTCTGCCAAACTTTCTGCCAAAGTTCTCCAGCTTCAGACTGGCCTGTACCCTTCTATCATCCACGCTTGGGTTATCCATAATGACGAGTACACTGAGCCAAGAGAGAAGCAATTGGAGGGTAGTCAAGGACTTTGGCCATCAGTTGTCTCAGCTCTTCCCTCCCAACTGTTTGTCTCCTAGCAGGTGTAAGCTCCATTGGACACCGACGGTAATGTGACTAGTACTGTGCTAGTCGATCACTCTAGCTTGGACCAGAGGGACTAAGGAAGGGCCCCAAAACAGCTTCTGTAAAGCCTGAGCAGATTGGGGCCAGACAGTGTTTCTGGGCAGGATGTAGAGGTGGAATGCAACAGAGCAGTGACTGGAGAGTTGGGCTGAGTCGTTGAAGGGTGGCGGTGGTGGTGTACAAGGTTGGAGAACTGACTCTACTGACTGTGTCGATATAACAAGGGGGAAATACAGAGAGCGAGGGTGTGTGTGAGAGAGGAGAGAGACAGAGACAGACAGACTATAGGCATCGCTGTAGGCCAAATGGACATGTGTTGATGGACATGTTATAGAAGAGACCTGCGAGACTGGGGGGGAAGAGAGGGAGTCCAGGAGATGACATCTTTCCACCTCTTTCTTTCCAATTTATATCCATCACTCTACTGGAGTCTTGACTTGAATCCTTTCTGGACTATTATTGTCCTTTTCCTCCTAGTCCTCCCTGCTTGGAGGTTGAGGTGATTTAGATCACACATACACAACTCAATGTCTGTTGTAATTGTTCCTGTCACCATTTCCCCTCATTTCCATTATCTCCCTCTCTTTCCACTCTTTTTTGCCTCTAATGCTACCTATACTTGGTAGTTGTATTGATTAGACATATAAAAGCCAAGGGTTTCCTTAATTGGTCCTGTCAAACCATGAAAGAGCTCTACGATCATTCACATGCACACGCGCGCACACACATTCACACACACACACGCTCCTGACAAAGTGCTGGGCTGAAGGCAGACTCATGGATCGATTAGTTAATAGAATATGGTGATGTAAATTGGCAGGAGAATGATTCTAAGTAACTAAACATGAATCATCATTTAGTTTAAGTAATTTGATTTACGATGTCACTGATGGGTAATCAAGGCATTTATCAACTTGTAATTACAGTGTTCATGAGCATTAATGAGCATTGATGAGCATCAATAAATATTGAGTGTGTGGTTAAATTTTTGTGAAACTGGAGGTTGATCTTCTTACGTTTCTGCAACAAAGATTGAGATTACTGGTGTGCTTCCAGAACTGCCATGGTGTCACGACTTCCTCCGGCGACGTTCGGCGGTCAACATCACCGGTCTTCTAGCCATCGCCGATCCATCTTTCATTTTCCATTTGTTTTGTCTTGTCTTCCCACACATCTGGTTTCAATTCCATCAATTACATGTTGTGTATTTAACCCTCTGTTCCCCCCATGTCCTTGTCCGGTATTGTTTGATGTAAGTGCTTGTTATGTCTGGTGTGCGTCGGGTTTTGTACCCATTTATTGATTGTTCTGGTTTCCGGTGGGTTTCTATTATTAAACTGCGCCGTTGGAAACACAGTTTTTGCTCTCCTGCGTCTGACTTCTTTGCCGCCAGTACGCACCCCTTACACATGGCTCATTTAAAAGACAAACCAACACTAAGCCTTTTTAAACGCACAATCAATTATCAACTTTTTAGTTACAAAACAGCCTGGGACAATTAGTCCACTTTTGAGTTCTGACTAACTTTGATTTTGGGGTGAAATGTCCCTTTTAACAGATGTTTGACAGTGTGTAGATAATGTTACAAAACAGGACCAGACCATTGCATGTGTCCAGATATCTACATGTGTCCAGATATCTACCTTTGCTAATCTAATATATCAGCTAAAGTGTGGTTTGGGACCATTTAAAATTACAGAGAAGCAGCTCCCAGCAGTTCATCATCGTTCTATTCTTGTCAGGAAACTTCATAAATTCAAATCTGTGTCGGGGGGGGGGGGGGGGGGGGGGGGGAGTCATTTCCACGGAGAACTTCTGGATGAGGAACAGACTGGGATAATTGCTCCACTTTTAGAGATCAAAGTCCTTTCCTTCAAATCAATTGTAATCAATTCTGCTCTGATCATCTGACTATACCACTGGAGGAGCTCGATGGTGTTTGCGCTGGCTTCAGACCAACGTTGATTCCCTCGGGACATAGTTCATCATTTTGATAATGCACTGGGAAATGATATCACAGATCGTTTGGAGAAACATTTGTAGACCTCCACAAGTCTGGTTCATCCTTGGGAGCAATTTCCAAACACCTGAAGGTACCACGTTCATCTGTACAAGCAATAGTAAGCAAGTATAAACACCATGGGACCACAGCCGTCATACCGCTCAGGAAGGAGACGCGTTCTGTCTCCTAGAGAGGAACGTACTTTGATGCAAAACGTGCAAATCAATCCCAGAACAACAGCAGGACCCTGTGAAGATGCTGGAGGAAACAGGTACAAAATTATCTACATCCACAGTAAAACGAGTCCTATATCAACATAACCTGAAAGGCTGCTCAGCAAGGAAGAAGCCACTGCTCCAAAACTGCCATAAATAAGCCAGACTACGGTTTGCAGCTGCACCTGGGGACAAATATTGTACTTTTTGGAGAAATGTCCTCTGGTCTGATGAAACAAAAATAAAACTGTTTGGCCATAATGACAATCATTATGTTTGGAGGAAAAAGGGGGAGACTTGCAAGCCGAAGGGCACCATCCCAACTGGGAAGCACTGGGGTGGCAGCATCATGTTGTGGTGGTGCTTTGCTGCAGGAGGGACTGGTGCACTTCACAAAATAGATGGCAACATGAGGAATGAAAACTATGTGGATATATTGAAGCAACATCTCAGGACATCAGTGAGGAAGTTGAAGCTTGGTTGCAAATGGTCTTCCAAATGGACAATGACCCCAAGCATACTTCCACATTTGTGGCAAGGACAACAAAGTCAAGGTATTGGATTGGCCATCACAAAGCCCTGACCTCAATCCTATAGAAAATGTGTGGGCAAAACTGAGAAAGCGTGGGTGAGCAAGGAGGCCTACAAACCTGACTCAGTTACACCAACTCTGTCAGGAGAAATGGGCCAGAATTCACACAACTTATTGTGGGAAGCTTGTGGCTTGACCCAATTTAAACAATTTAAAGGCAATGCTACCAAATACTAATTGAGTGTATGTAAACCTCTGACCCACTGGGAATGTGATGAAAAAGAAAAAGCTGAAATAAATCATTCTCTCTACTATTATTCTTAAAATTTCACATTCTTAAAATAAAGTGGTGATCCTAACTGACCTAAGACAGGCACATTTTAATAGGATTAAATGTCAGGAATTGAACTGAGTTGAAATGTATTTGGCTAAGGTGTATGTAAACTTTTTAAATTGTTTTAATTATAATTTCTACATAATATGAAGATAATGTTGCTTCCAATGAAACCAGGAACCAGGAGCTTTATCATCATTAAAATAAGCTTCAGTATATTGTAGCCATTACAATTATCTGCTCAATTTATGTAAAATTCCCAATACCTTCAGAGGCCAAAAAATATGTCAGTGCTATAGACAGGTTGGTTGTTTAGCAATAAAACCGACGGCTGCACAACTATGGGCAAAACAGACTGTGTTGGCTGAGATTGTTGACAACGTGTAGGCCGAAACGATATTTTGCACCCAAATGTTTATTGAAAACATCAATACGTTTGCACGATGAGCATTTATTGTCTCTTAAGTACGTTGTCACAGTTGTTGGCTAGACAAGATATGACATCAAGAACAAGATAAAACTATCGGAAGCCAGCCATCTACGATACCCCACATGGCAGCTTCATGTCATAGTTGCTAGCTGTCTGACCTTTCAGAAATCCAAACATCACACGCCCTTCAGCCCCATCGGTGTGCGCACATCATTTCCGTGATGGTGTCAGCCAGCTCTTCTATAACATCAAGTACGTCTACGTTTGTTTTATGAAAACACTGAAAATTAGTGATTCAATTAAAACCCCTTTGGATTGGGTGGGATGACAGAGGAGAGGAAGTACTATCTTCTTGAAAAAGTTCTCTGTCCTAAATGTCAACACAATAAACATGCAGATGTAGCATTCATGTGTTTGGGAGTTATCTTTTCTACAATGAAAGTGAAGGACTAGAGAAATGAAATCACTGAATAGGATATATAGGATACCTCAGATCATGCAATAAATCACATGTCTTAGGTCAGGTTGTGACAGATGGATTACCACTTTGCTGTTTCTCATATTGTAATGTAACCTTCTAGAGTGGTGTGTTTCTCATATTGTAATGTAACCTTCTAGAGTGGTGTGTTTCTTATATTGTAATGTCATCTTCTAGAGTGGTGTGTTTCTCATATTGTAATGTAATCTTCTAGAGCGGTGTGTTTCTTATATTGTAATGTAACCTTCTAGAGTGGTGTGTTTCTTATATTGTAATGTAACCTTCTAGAGTGGTGTGTTTCTTATATTGTAATGCAGCCTTCTAGAGTGGTGTGTTTCTTATATTGTAATGTCATCTTCTAGAGTGGTGTGTTTCTCATATTGTAATGTAATCTTCTAGAGCGGTGTGTTTCTTATATTGTAATGTAACCTTCTAGAGTGGTGTGTTTCTTATATTGTAATGCAGCCTTCTAGAGTGGTATGTTTCTTATATTGTAATGTAACCTTATAGAGCGGTGTGTTTCTTATATTGTAATGCAGCCTTCTAGAATGGTGTGTTTCTCATATTGTAATGCAGCCTTCTAGAGTGGTGTGTTTCTCATATTGTAATATTACCTTCTAGAGTGGTATGTTTCTTATATTGTAATGTATCCTTCTAGAGTGGTGTGTTTCTCATATTGTAATGCAGCCTTCTAGAGTGGTGTGTTTCTCATATTGTAATGTAACCTTCTAGAGTGGTGTGTTTCTCATATTGTAATTTAGCCTTCTAGAGTGGTGTGTTTCTCATATTGTAATTTAGCCTTCTAGAGTGGTGTGTTTCTCATATTGTAATGTAGCCTTCTAAGAGTGGTGTATTAAATAGTTAACATGGCTTTTTCGTCAATTTCCTAGGGCAAAAGAGGACAGAGCAAGAGTAATTGGTCCTATAGTGGTACTGCGGGTAGTTTTGTGTGGCCTCCACTTTGCCATCGTCACTCGTCTTTAATGGTTAGTGACTAATTGCTAGAGGGAATATCACATACACATGCCTAAGCACTTACTCCAGCAATTAAAAAATCATCAAAAAATGTTATCTACAGAATCAGAAGACTTTCATGTATTTAATGGGTGCATCCACACAACACTAGTATTAATTTCACTCTACTGATCATTTTCAGAGAAGCACACATTGACCCTCTGAGAAAAGGAGGATAAGCTTGTTTCTGATAGTGATAGTTGATTATTGTTGGAATGGGAGCAACGTGAAAAAAAAAATCATTGACAGTCCTCTTTCAAACTAGCGTCAGCTACTTAAACTATCCACACTGATGTCTCAAGAGTTTACTAAATCTTACTTCGTAAATGAATAAAACAGATTTTGGTGTTGGTGAGAGAGCGAGCGAGAGGGAGAGAGAGGGAGAGAGAGAGATCATCATAGCTCTCACAGAAAGTAACATGTTGGTCTTAACTGGTTTCATCCTGTGCTGTGTGGGGTTGTGTGTGGAAGCCAACTGGTTCTCTGAGCCCTGAGATTGAAGCTTCAAGTTCACAAGCTTTTTGGGAGGGCTCCCACAATATTTTTCAGAGAGAGAGAGAGGTATCTGTTACTGCAGTTTCCGTTTACTTCTTAAGTGTGTTTCTCCCCGAAAACGGATGATGATTCATTTTTTTTTAAACACTACCAATTCCCTCCGGGCGAATTCAAAACAAAAAAATTGACCTTTGGGGAGAAATATGATACAAAAAAAGGACAAATAAAATACAACGGCACTGCACCACTATCCTGGTGGTCGTCGATCGTTTCTGAAAGGGAGCCCATTTCATCGCCTTACCCAAGTTGACCTCAGCGAAGGAGACCACTGATCTCGTGATTACCCATGTCTTTCAGCAACACGGATTTTCCCAGGACATTGTCTCAGATTGTGGGGTTCATCGCACGTTATTGGAAGGCATTTTGCTCTCTGTTGGGAGCGTCGGTGAGTCTCTCCTCGGGGTTCCACCTACAGTCTAATGGCCAACCAAGAGCTGGATAAGTTATTCCGCTGTTTCGTCTCCACTCAGGCCAGCAACTGGAGCAAGTTCCTCGTCTGGGTGGAATATGCTCATAACACACTGCCGAACACGTGCACTGGACTGTTGAATGTCAGTTTTGGTTCGGGCCTGAGGCACCCTGCAGTAGCTGGTGGACTGCGAGGGCTATGGTCCCCAGGAGTGGGCGTGGGCGTGGGCGCCTGCCCGGGACATCTTGGACCTGGGACCTTTCAGGACTTCAACTAACTACGTGGGGGTCGCCCTGGCTCTGTTTTATGGTTTCCTTTGCAGAAGCTTGATTTGTTTAAGCTGTGCATTTGTTTCCTGGGTGAGTTTTCAAGACTTAGTGTTTGTTGTTTTTTCCAGTGTACTGTAATCCTGCGGCTGTTTCTCAGTAAATCATTTATGTTTATCCTTAACCACTGATTTCTCGTCTGGTCTCTTCTCTGCACCTGGGTCCAACCTCACCACATCACAATGACGGTCAGTCAATCCGGAAGATTGCAGTCGCAAAAACCATCAAGCACTATGATGAAACTGTCTTTCACGAGGACCGCCACAGGAAAGAAAGACCCAGAGTTACCTCTGCTGCAGAGGATATGTTCATTAGAGTTAACTGCACCTCAGAAATTGCAGCCAAAATAAATGCTTCACAAAGTCTTAGCAACAGATACATCTCAACATCAACTGTTCAGAGGAGACTGCGTGAATCAGGCCTTCATGATCGAATTGCTGCAAAGAAACTACTACTAAAGGACACCAATAAGAAGAGACTTGCTTGGGCCAAGAAACACGAGCAATGGACATTAGACCTGTGGAAATCTGTCCTCCAAATTTGAGATTTTTTTTGGCTCCAACAGCCATGACTTTGTGAGACGCAGAGTAGGTGAACGGATGACCTCCGCATGTGTGGTTCCCACCGTGAAGCATGGAAGAGGAGGTGTGGGTGTGCTTTGCTGGTAACACTGTCTTGTAACACTGTCTGTGATTTATTTTCGAATTTAAGCCACAGCCTTCTGCAGCGATACGCCAACCCATCTGGTTTGCGCTTAATGGGACTATCATTTGTTTTTCAACAGGACAATGACCCAACACACCTCCAGGCAGTGTAAGGGCTATTTGACCAAGAAGGAGAGTGCTTCATCAGATGACCTGGCCTCCACAATCACCCGACCTCAACAGAATTGAGATGGTTTGGGATGAGTAGGACCGCAGAGTGAAGGAAAAGCAGCCAACAAGTGCTCAATATATGTGGGAACTCCTTCAAGACTGTTGGAAAAGCATTCCATGTGAAACTGGTTGAGAGAATGCCAAGAGTGTGCAAAGTTGTCATCAAGGCAAAGGGTGGCTACTTTAAAGAATCTAAAATATATTTTGATTTGTTTAACTGTTTTGGTTACTACCTGATTCCATATGTGTTCTTTCATAATTTTGATGACTTCACTATTATTGTGCAATGTTAAAAATAGTAAAAATAAAGAAAACCCCTTGAATGAGTAGGTGTGTCCAAACATTTACTGGTAATGTACAACCTTGGATATTGACAGACACACACAAATAAGCATTGTCAATGTGGCTCTACTCACTGGTGGTGTTGTATTTGACGCCATAGAACATCTCTGGACATGGCCGTAACACCCACTCCCCTGCAGTGCTCTTTGGCCAGCAGGTACCGATGGGATCGATGGACATGTTACAGAACAGGCCTGAGCAACAGAGAAAGGAGGGAGGGAGATAGAGAGACAGACACAGAGAAGGGGATCACAAAAGGAATGAAAGACAAGAGAAAAAAATACTGCATTACAACCAGTGGATTTTTGTCCGTGATTGTGGATGGACAGAGGTTAAAGAGCGTAGTATCACAGCTGTCTAACAGAGCGAGAATGGTAAATAAAGAACAGGACATGACCACCGTAACCTGCCTAGCAGTGCTTACAGGTACAGTAACTGGCCCTAGCGACAGTAGGGTCGACCACACACACATGGTCACAGAGGTCATTACTATGGCACCAGTCATCAACGGAGCTACAGCCTCAGGGCATGTCCAGCTGTTTTCAATTAACCCCTAACTTTTCTCATGTTTGAACATTGTACAATTTGGAAAGTTGTACCATGTTTACCCATTGCAGTTGACATTTCCATCCCTCTTAAATGAAGTTGAGCTAAACAGTAGAAACTCATTGGTTTGTTTAGACTACCCCTCAATCTATAAATGCCTAAAATAACACAAATAATGTTGATTGAAAGTTTGTTTACAAATACTTGAAATGTGCAAAGTGCAAACTAGGATTACAGTTACTATGCAGTAATGTACACTACCATTCAAAAGTTTGGGGTCACTTAGAAATGTACTTGCTTTTGAAAGAAAAGCACATTTTTTTGTCCATTAAATTAACATCAGCTTGATCAGAAATACAGTGTAGACAGTGTTAATGTTGTAAATGACTGTTCTAGCTGGAAATGGCTGATTGGGGCGGCAGGTATCCTAGTGGTTAGAGCGTTGGACCAGTAACCTAAAGGTTGCTAGATCGAATCCCTGAGCTGACAAAGTAAAGCTCTGTTGTTATTCCCCTGAACAAGGCAGTTAACCTGCTGTTCTTTGGCCATCATGGTTAAATGAAAAAGTATTCATTTTTAATGGAATATCTACATAGGTGTACAGAGGCCCATTATCAGCAACCATCACTCCTGTGTTCCAATGGCAAGTTGTGTTAGCTAATCCAAGTTTATCATTTTAAAAGGCTAATTGATCACTAGAAAATCCTTTTGCAATTATGTTAGCACAGCTGAAAACTGTTGTCTGGTTAAAGAAGAAATAAAAGTGACATTCTTTAGACTAGTTGAGTATCTGGAGCATCAGCATCTGTGGGTTCGATTACAGGCTCAAAATGGCCAGAAACAAAGGATTTTTTTCTGAAACTCGTCAGTCTATTCTTGTTCTGAGAATTGAAGGCTATTCCATGTGAGAAATTGCCAAGAAACTGAAGATCTCATACAACGCTGTGTACTACTCCCTTCACAGAACAGCGTAAACTGGCTCTAGCCAGAATAGAAAGGGGAGTGGGAGGCCCCGGTGCACAACTGAGCAAGAGGATAAGTACATTAGAGTGTCTAGTTTGAGAAACAGACGCCTCGCAAGTCCTCAACTGGCAGCTTCATTAAATAGTACCCGCAAAACACCAGTCTCAATGTCAACAGTGAAGAGGAGAATCCGGGCAGGCCAGCAGTTGTTTTAGTGAAGGTAGTTGACGCAAACTAGCCACTTGCGAAATGCACTCATTAAAAATAACCTCTGTGATCTCCATCTTGCTAGCCACTATTTTGTGCATGGGGTATGTGGCCAACAAGTGAAGAAGGCAGTGATGCAGGCAGTTTCTCTATGACAATCTGACATTCTATTACGCACAGACATTACGTGTTAAGCCGGTACATTGGATACATAGTGGGAGGTGACTGGGTTAGCTTTTTGTTGTATTTAGATCATCCCAGCAATAACCATGCGTACATCTCAGGTCTCTGTCTCCCTTTAGGGTCTTTTCCATTTCCATTTTTGGTGATTTAGCATACACTCTTATGCAGAACGATTTACAGTTAGGGTTAGGTGAGTTTTCCCCTGTAACGTTTGTTCATTCCTGCAATGCCTGTGCATAAAGATGAAAGCATGATAAAATAATCAAATATTTCCAATTCATGGAAAATAAGCAGATGTGATATACACAGAAGAGGTGAGTCACAATCTGCGTGGCTGTCTATGGACCCGTAATCCACCACGAGCCACTGACGTACTAGCAACATCTGTGTTAACGTGCTAGCGACAACACTCTAGTGGAAAACATGCTTACAGGTAGGAGCAAACCTGTACCTGGGGATAAAGGGATTAACACCTCACAGCAACCTTGCATGATGATCATACCAACAACAAAACTACACATGTGGAATAAATGTGACAATAAATGTAAAACTGCAACTTCGATTTTCACACGTGAACGCTTTTCCCTTGTGAAAATGCAATTAAACTTGTGAGAGGTAGTTTTTCACGTGGGAATTTGTCTTACATGTGGAACTGCAAATTTGATTTTCAAATGTGAAAATGCTTCAAACGTGAAACGACATGTGAGATACCATCGCATGTGAAGTGTTCCAAAACCACCTGGTTTCACATGTGAAAGGATATGTGATCACATGTAAAAATCCACATGTGAAACTTGATGTGAACTTTCATTACATGTAAAGTGTTCCAAAACCATGATTTCACATGTGAAATCTCACATGAAATGATGTGATTTTTCCGTAAAGGGTTATGGTTGGATAAATAGATGGGAGTAAGAGAAGGGAACACATAAGCAAAATAGGAGGTGTCTGTCTGGGTACATTTAGCGTTGTCGGACTACTTATGCTAGTGATTCGATGAGTCTTAAGGGGAGAAGACTTTCCAATGTTTTTTTTTTCTTCCCCAAAGATTTAAAACTTAAGTGAAGACATCCAATCCTCACTATGTAAATGAGAGAGGTAGAGACGCTGGAGGGATTTGAAAACCTAGCACAACCCCAAACACGATTCTGATAAACTAAAACGGAGATAAAACGCAAAGTTGGGAAGCTGCAGGCAGTTTAAAACTAATTAGAGCACGTCAGATTGGAGGAGGCAAGCAGGCAGCCCTCATATAGCTGATAACATTACTCCGGGCTGTGGGAGAAAAATGTGTTACTTATTAATAAAACAAAGGGGACTGTAATTTGTCCTGCACAATTTTTACAACTGCAGGCAGCTATGCATCATGGGCTGCCAAAAGAAAAGCCGCTGTTGCATAGCGATTGGCTAAGAGAAAATCCTCCCCTTAATTTCACGGAGGGGGGTCAAATGTTTTGTAGCGACCAGCACAGGTTATGTGTATTATGTGTATTGCTATTAGTTGGTCGTGTTGTACTTACGTACCCAGTGTCCGACATGCCAATCAACCTGCTATCTGCCAATCACAGGAATGCCTGAAATGTTCTGATGCCGGGCATCCTGGTGGATGGTGTAGTGGAGTGTTTGGATGGGGGGGGTTAGCAATGGGATGGAGCATTGCAAGTTAGGACCATGTTTAGCCATTGTTCTCTCTCTTACGTCTGGTCTTCACAAGAGAATGTCAGGGTTGTTTTATAGGGTAGCTTTAATTTATTTGGCGTGGGCTATGGCCAAACAGTAACCGTAAATTCGTAATCTCCATCCTCTGTCTGGACAAATGTTCATGTATGATCTAGCCAGGTCATTCATTACATTGGTGTCAGAAGTAAAAACGTAGATAAGAGTTAGCCACCTAGCTAGCTGACTACCGGTAGCTAGCTAACGTACGTGACATCGGGGGTTGAAAATGCTTTGAGGGATTCCGAAAGTGAAGGGGGAGGTAGGGGACGACTATGGCCAAGGAGGTGCATGTGCATGGACATCGGGGGATCTGGCTGAGGAGATCACCAGGGCATCGGAGCACAGAGGCCGTTTGAGGGAGACCGCTAGAATGATGTCGGCTAAAGCGGGCATGAGTACTTCGTCGACTGTGCTTCGTGAGGATTCTGGTGGGCGGACCGAAGGGGTGACGTCGACGCTGCGGGAAGAGGAATCTGGGGCTCAGGATGTAAACAAACATGGTGGCACCCAGTTCCCGGCTGTGTCCGAATCTGTTAAGACCCAGAAGTATTCCGGTGAGGCGGTTTGGGAAGCTTTTCATGCTCAGTTTGAACTCATTTAGGGGGTTGTTGGATGAAGAAAGGGCACTGCAGTTGGCTTTATGCCTGACGGATGATGCTCTGTCCTGTTTGATATTGATTTGCCCCGTGGACAGACGTGATTATGGGGCTTTACTGGGAGCACTGAGGAGGCGCTTTGGACAGTGTGTACAGCCCGGGCTGCTGCGCTCAGAGCTGAGTAATAGATGCAGGAAGCCTGGAGAGCCACTAAGGGTGCTAGCTAATGACATTGAGAGCCCTGGTCCCAGGTCACACGCACTGGTCCCAGGGTCTGCTGGGGGTGTGGCCAGCCAGGCCATCTGCGCCGGATTTCCCCATGTCCCCCAGAGCTCAGGGAAATGGCTCAGGGTCCTCATAGACGGGGCATTGTGGACCCCTGGCTCACTTTCCCAACCACCACCATCTTCAGGAGGATCCCACCAACACAGATGGGGGAGCAAGGATCCAAGTCCTCCAGAAGCAGACGAGGGCAAGCGGATGGAGCCTGTTGTTGTGGTGGGCCGGACCTGTGTTAGGGACTTTTGTCATGTCCCTGTCACTGTGGAAGGGGTGCCCTGACAGTAGGGGGCAGGACTATGAGTCATCCTATGTGGGTGGCGTTTGTGCAGGGACCTTGTATCCCAGGAGACCGAAATGGGGGCACACTGGGCAGTCATCATGGCCCCCCCTAATGTCACATTCACACAACTCAACAACCCCTTTACTACAACAGTTAAAGCAGCAGAGACTCATGGCTGCTCCCCCCCCCCTCCCAACATCTGTGTGTGAATTTTCTCCAGCCCCACTGTCACCTGCGGCTGTGTGTTACATTCCCACAGCTACCTCCATGACACATCCCGCCCTCCAGGCCGCTCTCACCCAACAGATCCCAGTTGGGGCTCCCATGGAGAGGGTGGGAGTGGATGTAGTTGGGCCGTTCCCCACCACAGACAGTGGAAACCGCTGGGTGTTCACGGCCATGAACTATTTCACAAAATGGCCCGGAGCCTATGCTCTGCCTGACCAGGAGGCAGAAACCATTGTTGACGCCCTGACAGTGGGGATGTTCAGCAGGTTTTGAGCTGCGGAGTCCATCCACAGCGACCAAGGCAGAAACTTTTAGTCACCATGTGTGAGAGGCTGGGTATGCACAAGACCCGCACTACTCCTCTCCATCCTCAAAGTGATGGCCTTGTGGAACGCTTCAACAAAACGCTTGGACAGCAACTGGCCATCGTCAGTGCCAAACACCAGCGTGACTGGGACAAGCACCTGCCTATGGTCCTCATGGCATGCCGCTCCGCTGTCCAAGTCTCCACCTCCTGCACGCCTGCCCTCCTCATGTTTGGGAGAGAGATCCACACCCCTGCAGAGATGGCGTTTGGTTGGCCAAAGGATAGCCTTTCTGTTCCCCCGGGCCGGAGTATGCCCGGAGACTCCAGGACTGCCTGGATACAGCCCACACCTTCACCAGGTGTGAGGCAGAAGAGGAACTATGACGTGCACACCCGGGGAAGGCACTTTGTGGTTGGGGAGCTGGTCTAGGTCTACAGCCCCTTAAGAAAGAAAGACAGAAGCCCCAAGTTGGACAGCCACTGGGTGGGGCCCTGCAGTGTCCGGGTGCAGCGTACTCACAGGGGGAGAAAGGTGGCACTGCACCGGGACAGGTTAGCCCCGTACAGAGGGGCCTCTTCTCCCCAAACCCCAGGGACCCCCACAATTCCCCTCTCTGGCAATGACATTCTCCATGCACCCACCCCCAGATGCTGCAGACAAGGTTCCAGAAAGGTTCCAGAAAGCCTACTCCCCCAGTCTCCCCCCCTGTGTCACCGCGTGGTTCCACGGACTACATTCCCCGTTCCCACATCCTTGTCCCCTATATCCCCTGGGCCCCAGAGGGGCAGCCCCCTGCCACAGACTGAGCCCCTTGTTTCACATCTGGACACTTTGTGACCATCACGGCCACGCAGGCAAAGGTGACCTCCGAGTTCGTTCAGAAACTTTGTTTGTTCCCTGGGACAAGGGACTTTGTGGTGGGGGGGGGGGGGGGGGCTGTGTAGTGACCCGCACAGACAGCTGTGTGTTATGTCTTGTGCTATTAGTAGGTTGTGTTGTACTTACCAGTACTCAGTGTTCGCGGGGTCTGACATGCCAATCAACCTGCTATCTGCCAATGCCTGGAATGTTCTGATGCCGGGCATCCTGGCAGTTGGTGGAGTGGCGTGGAGGGGGGATGGAGCATTGCAAGCTAAGACCATGTTTAGCCATTGTTCTCTCTCTTACGTCTGGTCTTCACAAGAGAATGTCATGGTTGTTTAATCTTTCATTTATTTGGCGTGGGCTACGGCCAAACTGTCTGGACAATTGTTCCTTTATGATCTAGCCAGGTCATTACAGTATCTTTCTTTTTTGGAAGAGCACAGCGGGCTGTGACATTAAACCAAATATAAACAAAAATAGGACCGTAAAATAAAGTGTACTGGCTAAATTGTCTAATATAATTGTCCCAATGCAATTTCCATCCTAATAATTTTGCCACAATGGGGAGTGGTGGAAGTATGAAAACGCCCGCAATAACATGTGACCAATAACATTTGATTTGATTTTAATAGTTTTGACTGATACAAATGAAATGTCCTTTAAGTTTGATTCAAGTTGAAACACGATGATCAATACATTTGTCGTTATACTCTTGACAAAAAAATCAAAAGCAAAATGTAACAAAACGGATTCTGATCGAAAATGCAAATAAAGCCCCGGACAGACACCCGTTTTCTCTCTATCTAAATTAATGCAGCTCTTTGGTGTTACACACCGTGAATCATATCTTTGGCGAAAGCATCAAAAAGTGACACATAAACCGACACCAGGCTATACACACTTACACTTTTGGGACCACAGGAACACTTCTACTGTACTCACCGGCGGTGACATTGCTGGGTGTGAGGGTCAGATTCCACAGTGCCAACGTACGTGCTGAAACACAAGAGGAAAATCAGATATTAACGCACCACTAAAATATACAGGAAACGCATGAATAAAACCATATGACATTTACAATTCATTTATCGTCCTATTCAGGTTTGACACGAAGATGGATATGTGTCTGATCAATGCTGACAACAAAAAAAGAAGGAGACTGATGTCATAAAAGTCTTGGAATGATCTTATTTTGTATTCTGTCCCCCATTTACCTTTAAAAAGGTGTTACCAGTCAACATAGACAACTGGCACCCAAAACGCAACACTTGTGAAATAATTTAAACAGTCGGACAAGGTGGAACACAAGAGACAAAAAGCGGAATCGTCTTAGATTAACATCTGCAGGCAAATGATGCTCGTCACTCTGTAACCAACCATTCCTTACGCCCCATTCCCCTTATCCCTCACCCACACCCTCATCCCACTCCTCTCCCCTTACATTTCCACAGCACTTCATTTCATGCTATGCATAATATATACATGGAAATATTCCCTTTTTCTCTCCGGCATATGCTTTGATGTACAGTTGCATTATTCAAATAGTGCAGGGTACCTGGCACCCATGGAGCATGTTTCGTTTGAGCCAGGCCCACATCGCATCTCGTCATGAAGGAAGCCTAGCACTCATGACTGCCAAAAAGTTCCTTCCAAACATAATTTCATGCCTGTCTACCTTCTCTATTCCCCTCACTGAACTTAGATCAAAGGACAACTGGACAGAGGATGCTGTCTATGTAAATGAAACAAATATACATTCAAATATATATAAAGTACAGGCAGTTTGGGCTGTTTTTTAATAAGGTGATAAAAGTCAGAGGCAGTCTCACATGAATGGACAGACCGTTCTTTCATTTCATCTTTGATCATCCTCAAGACCTGAGCCGAAACATAGAGGTCACACAGCACACCGTAGTGGCTCAAAACACACAACCCATTTCATCCTCAAAACTCCGCTAACTGTTTTCCATGACACATGAAGTATCTTTGGTGTATTCACATCCCATTTTGGTGGGAGTCCATGTTCGTCTGGTACATTGGCCTTGCTAGATGGCCATGTAAATGTTGATGTGATGGTGGATAGTTACGATGCATTTTTCACAGCCCCCAAAAGGTGTCTCTTAGGCTCTCAGTCTGTTCCCCCTAACTGCCTCTGAGGCTGCCATCCACTGACATAAAAACAAGTTGTCCCGTGAACACGATTTCAGCATAAACGGTTGTGTTATGTTCAGAGAAAGACACACGCAGACAAGTATCCAAGCACTTAGCACGCATGCACACACGCTGTGAGCACTGTGAGGACATGCGGTCTACTAGTTAGAGGGTAGGTCACACAGACAGCACACACAGCATGTGGGATACTACATTGATAACACAAGTCCTACAATCCATCCTCAGAATGATTCTATACTAGAGGAACTCCCCGGGGACGTAATCACTCGTGATGACTGTGTCCACGCTCCACAAACATTACCATAACATCCTCCCCTAACAGGCTCTGGACATGGCTTGTGACAGTCTATCCTTTATAAATAGTTATAATTAGAGAAGCTGCACCCTATGGGCCCTGGTCAAAACTAGTGCACTACATAGGGTGCCATTTGGGATTCAGACAATCATGCCAGAGAGACTTCAGGCCCCTAGTGATCCTATGCCCTTGGTTAAGGGAGCTTTCAGGTTCAGTGAATCTCTGCATGGGTAGATAATAATTATGTCAAAGGACCAGGCCAATGAGATAACATGCCCTGCAACCTATACAGGCTCAGAGCCAATACAGTGCAGCTGATCCCTGTGATCTCTCTGATACATTGAAAACCCATAGAGATACACAATATTGAATTTGCTTTTCCATCTCAGTAAACAATTTTACAGTACTGTATGTATTCAATGGGAAATCTTATAGATCACCCATCTCCAAAGACTGAGCCCCATCTCATGACGTTCTTCTGTACAGTAGCAGAGGTCAATGCCCTCTATTCTACCAGTGTGGCTGACTGAACGCAACTGAAGAGAGGTCAAAGTCACCCTACTGTAGCTCTCAGAGTTTACACTTCACACTGGTCTCAAAAACTCTATCAAGAAATCAAACATCACACATCTACGAGAGACAGGCGCCACTCCTCAGTGCACTGGTGGTACAGCTACCATAACAATAGCCAACAGCATACCATCCTGCTTGCCTCTGAAGCTAAGCAGATTTGGTCCTGGTCAGTCTCTGGATGGGAGACCAGCTCCTGCTAAAAGTGTGTTGGAGGACCAGTGGGATGCACTCTTTCCTCTGGTCTAAAATATAATATCCCAATACCCCAGGACAGTTATTGAGGACATTGCCCTGTGTAGTGTGCTGTCTTTCAGATGGGATGTTAAAACCTCTTTGGGCTAGGGGGCAGTATTCGGAAGTTTGGATGACTGACGTTCCCAAAGTAAACTGCCTGTTACTCAGGCCCAGAAGCTAGGATATGCATATAATTGATAGCAGTGTATAGAAAACACTCTGAAGTTTCTAAAACTGTTACAATAATAACTGATATGACAGGCGAATACCCGAGGAGAATCCATCTAGAATAATTTTTTTGAGAACACAGGCTAGTTCAACGCTAGTCTGGGATATTCAAAGGAAATCCTCCCAGACTGCAGTTCCTATGGCTTCCACTAGATGTCAACAGTATTTAGAAAGGGTTTCAGGCCTGTTTTTTGAAAAATGAGCAAGTAGTTGTAGTTTTTCTAACGTGTCCCTCGTTAGGACTCCAGTCTTGTGGCGCACATGGTTGAGGGCGCGCACTTCGTTATTTATCTCCGGTATTGAACATACTACATTGCGTCTTAACTTTTATTGTTTATTTACATATTAGGGTACCTGAGGATTGATTAGAAATGTTGTTTGACTTGTTTGGATGAAATTTACCCGTAACATTTGGGATTCCTTTGTCTGCATGTTGAACGAGTGGAACAGATGGATTACAGAATCAAATGCACAGAATAAACTGACTTTTTTGGGATATAAGGAAGGACTTTATCGAACAAAACAACCATTTGTTGTGTAGCTTGGACCCTTGAGATTGCAAACAGAGGAAGATCTTCAAAGGTAAGTGATTTGTTTCATCGCTATTTCTGATTTTTGTGACGCCTCTGCTGGTTTGAAAAATGTTTTTAATGCTGTTGTATGTGCTGTCCTCAGATAATCACATGGTATGCTTTTGCCGTAAAGCCTTTTTTTAATGACAACGCGGTTGGATTAACAAGATGTTAAGCTTTTAAACGATGTAACACACTTGTATTTTCATGAATGCTTAATATTACGATTTTTCTATTTTGAATTTCGCGCTCTGCAATTTCACCGGATGTTGTAGAGGTGGGACTCTAGCGGAATACCTAGCCCACAGGTGTCCTGACTCTCTGTGGTCATTAAAGATCCCATGGCAATTATTGTAAGAGTAGTGGTGTTAACTTCTTGATGCACCCATCCCGTTAGTGGGATCATTTTCATCAACCACCACTGAATTGCAGAGTGCCAAATTCAAATTAAATGACTAAAAATATTTAATTTTCATGAAATCACAAGTGCAATATAGCCAAAAACAGCTTAGCTTGTTGTTAATCCACCTGGCGTGTCAGATTTCAAAAAGGCTTTTCGGGGAAAGCATACCAAGCGTTTATGTAAGGACATCTCTCTCAGTAGACAAAATATTACAAACAGCTAGCAGCCATATAGATTGGTCACGAAAGTCAGAAAAGCAATAAATTAAATCGCTTACCTTTGATGATCTTCGGATGTTTGCACTCAAGAGACTCCCAGTTACACAATAAATGTTCCTTTTGTTCCATGAAGATTATTTTTATATCAAAATACCTCCATTTGGTTGGCGCGTTATGTTCAGAAATCCACAGGCTCGATAGGTCACGACATCGCAGACGGAAATTCCAAATATTATCTGTATTGTGCGTAGAAACATTTCAAACATTTTTTATAATCTATCCTCAGGTTGTTTTTCCAATATATAATCGATAATATGTCAACCGGGAATGTAGCTTCTTCAATAGGAGAGAGAGAGAAAATGGCTGCTCCAAGCTGTTGCGCATACAAAACGCTGCTGGCACCCAGCCATACAATGACGCGATGTGATCTTTCTCGCTCATTTTTCAAAATAAAAGCCTGAAACTATGTCTAAAGACTGTTCACACCATGCGGAAGCCATATGAAAAGGAATCTGGTTGATATCCATTTAAATGGAGCAAAGGCAGGCTATGGAACAAGCTTTCAAAATAGAGGTTAGAGTGTTTTCTGTCCTAATCTGACAATTATATGCATATTCTAGATTTGGGGGCCTGAGAAATAGGCAGTTTAATTTGGGTACGTTTTTCATCCAAACATCAAAATACTGCCCCCTACACTCAAGAGGTTAACCCCAGTGTTCTGGCTAAATTCCAAATCTTGCCATCATGGCCACCTAATTATCCCCAGCTTGTAACACTTCCCCAGGTTGTTGCTGTGAATGTGTTCTCAGTCAACTTTCCTGGTTATAAAAAACATACCACTCACATACATGCTGTGCTCACGCATTCATTCATGTGACGGGTTAACCCACACACACGTTCCAGTGATTCATGTCACCGTTGACTGGCGTGATGCAATTTGACAAGTTTATTGCTCAATTAATAAACCATGACTCATGCAAACCGCAGATGTTAGAAACAGAGCCTAAAACAATTGCAATCATCTTTTTAAACCATTTCATGTACAATCAAGCTTTTTGTTCTCAATAATTGGCTTACTGTGATGATTGATGGATAGGCAGGCTAGGCAGTACCGCTCTCTCTCTCTCCCACACACTGAAAGGTATTAGTAACTGTGTGATGAGTACAGGATAAGCTCTGAAGATAAGAGATAACCCAGACAAATCAGGGATAAATACAAATAGGCCAGAATGTAGGAATTACTTATGGTGGTCGGATTTTTTTTAAGGGGGACGTTCAATACTACAACCAATTCAACAACTTGTTGGTGTAATAGCATTGATAAATCATGGCTGTGGTGGCATCTTGGCCTTCAGTGGCCCATTAAGGGGAGACAGGAAATCTGAGATGAGATGTTAATCACTGTTTGATCCGCATACTTTCCCTAAGCTTCCCTCTGTTTAATGGGCACACATTTCAGATATGGATGGAGCCAGGGAGAGAGAGAATGAGAGAGACTCTCTTGACATGTGAAAGGGAGGATAGCAGGATACATGGTGAGCATTGGTGGAAAGGAACATCAAATCCATAGGAAAACATGCTCTGAATCCTGAGAATGGAATGACAAAGCCTATAGAATAAACAACCAGTTATACAATTATGGGGGCTGTTTAATATCTTACTGGATGCATTACGTTTACACAGCAGCAAGTAATAATGTGAGGGCGCCGCTGTAAATAACCCCATTGAAGTCCCCCCCCCCCCCACACACACACACCCACAAGTTTGATATGTCAACGTCTATTGACGCCAGCCATCCCCCGTCAATGCGCCGACTTCTAAACAGCAGTTCTTAGAACAGTTTATTGAAGTGGGCTGAGACAATTGTGTTAAACAAAGTCGATGAGTTGTCTCTGCATTAATTGCTTGTCTATTAGATCCTGAGAGTTATTTCTCAGCACTGCAACAACCTTAATTATAAGCCACTACCGCCATGTACACCTCCTTTCTCTGCTCATAACAATTTATCACAGTATCTTCTCTTTCTAGGTCAAAGGGGTGCTCATAAAGCCTGCGGATCAAAAGGATATGGATTATTCTTGCTTTCTACTAAGCTGTTCATTGCAACGAAATAGTGGCTAATGTGTGTCTCGTCCTTCGATATCCCTTCAAAATCACGTGTAGCTAATTAAAGAGCTGGGCACTGTGTGTGTGTGTGTGTGTGTGTGTGTGTGTGTGTGTGTGTGGGGGTGTGTGGGTGTGTGCGCGTGGGTGCTTGTTACTGAACCCTTTGATCTTTAAAGGGAGAATAAAATAGCTTATTGCATTAGTAGTGAATGGCTTCCATCCAATTAGCAGGCTTATTCAAGGGAGACAACATCCATACTGCTGCTTCATCAGCAATTTTGCACAGATGTACTATATTTCTGCATCAACGTAAACTGCTGAACTGGCTATAACCTAAAGTTAAGGTAGCAGAGAAATACTTTCAGCAATAATACGTTATTGAAATACTGAGCTATATTGTGTGCAAACATTTATTTTGTTATATTGTTCTATGCTAATACAATTACTCATAGAAATACAAGTAATAATTGTTTGGTATATCCCCAAGCACACATCAAAATCCACAAATAATATTTTTATTGGCCACAAAATCAACATTTTGCATTGGCCATCTTAGTCTACGAACATGAAACCCAATGAAAACTGGTGGTTTGAATTGTAGAGGGTGGTGCAAAAACACAGAGGAACGGTACCAAGGATCTAGGAGTTTGTATGGAGAAGGATTGTGTATGGAGGAATGGTCTAAGCTGTGTGTTCTCTAACTCATACAACAGCTCAGTGTCATCATCTTCGCAAGGTGAGGTATTGAAAACATGGGGGTCAATAATTTTGACCTTTGTTTTTGAAAAAAAAAAGAAGATATTACTTGTTAAACAAAACATATTTCTCTGAGCAATTGAGCAATAATAGAATTTCCCACCATTTTTTGGAACATACAATGTAACTCAGTATTTCAATTATTTATTTTATACAGTTATTTTTGCACATCTTTTCAAGCGTGTCAATAATTTTAGAACCCCAATGTATTTGCAAAGCTTTAGTCTTGTCAGAGATGGTCACATTTTGTATTTTGCGGTTTTGTATTACACTGGGCTGAACAATGTATTTTCTAACAAGATACTTTCGAAGTCTGTCATTTCTATTTTCAAAATACTTTTCCATACCATTTTTTATATAGCTGTTCACAATTTGTTGTCCCCTTTCACCCTACATTGGTATCAAACGTCTGATGGCACTATGGTGCGATAAGAGGGTCTGCTAAATGTACAGTGCATTCAGAAAGTATTCAAACCCCTTTTGTTAAAAACAGAAATACCTTATTTACATGAGTATTCAGACCCTTTGCTATGAGACTCGAAATTGAGCTCAGGCGCATCCTGTTTTCTGTTTCTAACTTGATTGGAGTCCACCTGTGGTAAATTCAATTGATTGGACATTATTTGGAAAGGCACACATCTGTCTATATAAGGCAACACAGTTGACAGTGCATGTCAGAGCAAAAACCAAGCCATGAGGTCGAAGGAATTGTCCGTAGAGCTCCGAGACAGGATTGTGTCGAGGCAAAGATATGGGGAAGGGTACCAAAACATTTCTGCAGCATTGAAGCTCCACAAGAACACTGTGGCCTCAATCATTCTTAAAATAAAAAAAAAAAAACAAGATGAAGAAACAAGATGCTCTGATGAAACCAAGATTTAACTCTATGGCCTGAATGCCAAGCATCACATTTGGAGGAAACCTGGCACCATCCCGACGGTGATGCATGGTGGTGGCAGCATCACGCTGTGGGGATGTTTTTTGTGGCAGGGACTGGGAGACTAGTCAGGAACAACGGAAAGATGAACGGAGCAAAGTACAGAGAGATATTTCATGAAAACCTGCTCCAGAGAGCCCAGGACCTCAGACGAGGGTAAAGGTTCACCTTCCAACAGAACAACGACCCTAAGCACACAGCCAAGACAACGCAAGAGTGGCTTCAGGACAAGTCTCCGAATGTCCTTGAGTGGCCCAGCCAGAGCCCAGACTTTAACCCGATCGAACATCCCTGGAAAGACCTTAAAATCGCTCTGCAGCGACGCTCCGACATGCAATCTGACGATCTGCAGAAAACAGTGGGAGAAACTCCCCAAATACAGGTGTGCAAAGCTTGTAGCGTAATACCCAAAAAGACTAGATGTTGTAATCGCTGCCAAAGGTGCATCAACAAAGGGTCTGAATACTTAAGTAAAATGTGATATGTCCCCCCCCCCACAAAATTTTAGATCCATTTTTTTTTATCCATTATAGAATATGCCATTAACATAACAAAAATGTGTAAAAAAGTCAAAGAGTCTGAATACTTTCCGAATGCACTGTAAAACATTTGAATTGAAACTAGACCTATGACAATACCCAGTGTGCTTTTCAGTTGTTACTTTTCACATATACCTTTTAGATTTTGGTCATTTAGCAGACACTCTTATCCAGAGTAACAGTGCATTTAACTAAGGTAGAGTAACACCAACATATCACAGTCATAGCAAGTAAGACGTTTCTGTAACTGTTACTGAGAATGTTGTTGCTGTTTGGCTCGCTACTTGCAGATGTAATTTTGTATTTAAAAATACAGAATACATGTATTTTAACTAAATACAATACTTTGCAAAAGTATAATATTTTATTTTTAGGGTATTTTGGAGTAGTATTTTGTCATTGTAATTTGTCATTCATGCCCATCCCTAAGATGTGTTTTCCCCTTTCATGTAGAAGTTGAAAAGAAAAGGAAAAAAAAAACTCTGATGGCTGACAGAGGTGGGCCTGGCAGACTATGTTCCCATTCGTCGTGTGTCATCTCAGAACTTTTTCATTATTGATTTCCCAAGAGTTCTCTAGAAGAAGGTGGTGACCCCATGACATGAGAATGACAGTTGAAGAAAGAAAACGTTACATTTCTTTATTTGTGAACTCTAAATCCAGCAATATTTCTGACCTTTTCCTCTGAAAAAGACACAAAATAACCTATAACCTATGTATGATGAAGTGTACAGTCGTGGCCAACGGTTTTGAGAATGACACAAATATACATTTTCAAAGACTCTGCTGCCTCAGTTTGTATGATGGAAATGTGCATATACTCCACAATGTTATGAAGAGTAATCAGATGAATTGCAATTAATTGCAAAGTCCCTCTTTGCCATGCAAATGAAATTAATCCTAAAAAAACCATTTCCACTGCATTTCAGGCCTGCTAGAAAAGGACGAGCTGACATCATGTCAGTGATTCACTCGTAAACACAGGTGTGAGTGTTGACGAGGACAAGGCTGGAGATCACTCTGTCATACTGATTGATTGTTATTTCTGTGCGTTGCACACAAATAACAGACTGGAAGCTTCAAAAGGAGGGTGGTGCTTGGAATCATTGTTCTTCCTCTGCAATCATGGTTACCTGCAAGCAAACACATGCCGTCATCATTGCATTGCACAAAAAGGGCTTCACAGGCAAGGATATTGCTGCCAGTAAGATTGCACCTAAATCAACCATTTATCGGATCATCAAGAACTTCAAGGAGAGCGGTTCAATTGTTGTGAAGAAGGCTTCAGGGCGTGCAGCAAGCGCCAGGACCTTCTCCTTAAGTTGATTCAGCTGCAGGATCGGGGCACCACCAGTAGAGCTCGCTCAGGAATGGCAGCAGGCAGGTGTGAGTGCATCTGCATGAACAATGAGGCGAAGGAGGATGGCCTGGTGTCAAGAAGGGCAGCAAAGAAGCCACTTCTCTCCAGGAAAAACATCAGGGACAGAATGATATTCTGCAAAAGGTACAGGGATTGGACTGCTGAGGACTGGGGAAAAGTCATTTTCTCTGATGAATCCCCTTTCCGATTGTTTGGGGCATCCGGAAAAAGCTTGTCTGGAGAAGACAAGGTGAGCGCTACCATCAGTCCTGTGTCATGCCAACAGTAAAGCATCCTGAGACCATTCATGTGTGGGGTTGCTTCTCAGCCAAGGGAGTGGGCTCACTCACAATTTTGTCTAAGAACACAGCCATGAATAAACAATGGTACCAACACATCCTCTGAGAGCAACTTCTCTCAACCATCCAGGAACAGTCTGGTGACAAACAATGCCTTTTCCAGCATAATGGAGCCACTTGCCATAAGGCAAAAGTGATAACTAAGTGGCTTGGGGATCAAAACATCAATATTTTGGGTCTATGGCCAGGAAACTCCCCAGACCTTAATCCCATTGAGAACTTGTGGTCAATCCTCAAAAGGCGGGTGGACAAACAAAAACTGACAAATTCTGACAAACTCTAAGCATTGATTATGCAAGAGTGGGCTGCCATCAGTCAGGATGTGGCCCAGAAGTTAATTGACAGCATGCCAGGGCGGATTGCAGAGGTCTTGAAAAAGAAGGGTCAACACTGCAAATATTGACTCTTTGCATCAACTTCATGTAATAGTCAATAAAAGCCTTTGACACTTAATAAATGCTTGCAATTATACTTCAGTATTCCATAGTAACATCTGACAAAAATATCTAAAGACACTGAAGCAGCAAACTTTGTGGAAATTAATATTTGTGCCATTCTCAAAAACTTTTGGCCACGACTGTAGAGGAAATATATTTGGCATCCTTTCTCCTAACCATCTTTTAACAGACTGGGTAAAAAGGAATCAAAGAAGTGATAAAGATAAATATTCACATTGAATCCCATTATAAACACTATCATGGTGAGTGAGAGATATGGATGATTTCATCCTTGATATGACTAGATAATGTGCTTGACATGATTTTCTCGATGCTTCCATGTTTAAGCTCTTCACCTTTCATAGCCCTCTGTATAGCCAACTGTACACCTGTCTGAAGGTTTGTGCTACAGGTCAAACTGTTGTTTCATTACAGGTCAAATGAGTCTTGAATCTTGTCAGTCAAACCCTCATAGTGTTGGAAGCCATAAAGACGGGCCTACGAAGTGTGCTCCATGACCTGACATCTCTTCCCCATGCAGTCTCTGATAACTTAGAGATAATCCATCATAGATCTTATCGGATCTGAGCTCCACCAATGTCCTCAAACACACTGCGTATACACATACAGCACAGAGCAATCGCTCCATATAATCTTTTTGATTGGCCTTTGAAGTGAAAGTGAGGGGTGAAGGGTGCGAGGGGTGGGAGGACTAATCCTTATGGAAAAGAATATGCAATCGTCACAGACTACTCCTAGATTGATACGGAGGGTAACTGAGGTGCAACTCTAAGTCCCATCACCACCACAGACGATTAGACAGTCTTGATAAACTGTTCATGCAAAAAGATCCCACAGCCTATGGAAATCTCCTGCCCACACCTTTGTCATGTAGTCAAGTCAACTTCAGACAATGCCTGTGTCTGAAATGGCACACTAATTCACTTTATAGTGCACTAACTTTGACCCTATTCCTGTAACCTTTATTTAACTAAGCAAGTCAGTTAAGAAATTCTTATTTACAATGACGGCCTAACCTGGGCGATGCTGGGCCTATTGTGCGCCGCCCTATGGGACTCCCAATAACGGCCAGATGTGGTACAGCCTGGATTCAAACCAGGTACTGTAGTGACGCCTCTGAGATGCAGTGCCTTAGACCGCTGCACCACTTGGGAGCCCATATACTGTTATGCACTACTTTATCCAGGGCTCTATGGGCCCTAGTCAAAATGTGTGTACTTTAAAGCCAATAGGGTGCCATTGAAGACACATCCAATGTATTTTTATAACTGAAGGGTGAACTGCGATTTGTGATGGGCAAATTGAACCATCTGGGTACAATAAGAATGGCACTACTGACAGAGGTAATAGCACATCTCACAACAACCCCTTATATCTGAGTGCATGTCGGGGTACTTTCGTCTCATCACAATTTCATCTCGGAGTGTCTTCCTTTCACCTCAACACAATTTCATCTGAAATATCTCAAGTGCTCTCTGAACAAAGCTACTGTACTGTATACTGTATAGCTAACCCTAGGAAAGTCTTAAAGAGCAACTAGACATAAAAATATGAATTAAAAATATTTTTTATTTCTCTGGTTGACAATGGCCTATGTTGCATCGATAATAGTCAGAAACATTGATTATTGTACAAAACATGTACTACAAAGTGTAAATAGCATAATTATGGTCATAAAGTCAGTATCTTCCAAAACTGAGATTTGCGAGATTTATGGAAGCTGTTTCGTTCCTAGATCTATTAGATATTTGAGGGTTGGGTTTTGATTTCGATCATGCCTACTTGCCCATTCACACGGATGGTAACGCCTACGGAGAATTGTCATGCACGGAGAAACAGCTATGCTGATTGCGCTCAATCTAATCATTTGATAGAACCCACAGACAGTGACAGATCTGCCCACATTACAGAGTGCCTGGGACTTGTTTACATAAGACAACACATCACCAATGTTATGTTGAAAGACCACTTGGCCCCTAAACTTATTGTGTGGAAACTTGCTGATGTGTTTGATAGTAATCACTCGAGTCTACCACTGTTTTGGGCAAAATTACAAATGGAGACAATGCGCACATGCATCCCAACTGCCATGATTCAATATTCAAAAATTCAGAACCCATTAGCGAGCACCTTGTGTCCCACCGCAACATGTTTAGTAACATGATTCCCTATGAAACACTGCCAGAAAGACACACACTCTGGTAATAGATAGTGAGAAAGTTGTAAAAACTAAAAGACACCAAAGCACTTTGACACTCGCCAGTGACTTGATAAGCTGATTTTGCTAACTTTGCCTACCTGCTCAAAGTGCCTTCTAGCTACTAGCTGGCTTTATAGACAACCACAGAGACGGAATTAGCTACTGATTTTATGCACTGGTAAACAGTGTGTACTGTTGCTTGTGCTTTTTTTCACGATAGTTCAACAGCTTCCTGAAGTTGTTTTCATGTTCTCAGAAATCATCAGTCTCGAGCGTAGTAGCAGCGTACTGCAGTGCACTTCTAGTTTCCATGCAAAAAAACACTACTTGAGATTTTTTTTTTTTTTTTTACTTTATTTAACCAGGCAAGTCAGTTAAGAACAAATTCTTATTTTCAATGACGGCCTAGGAACAATGGGTTAACTGCCTGTTCAGGGGCAGAACAACAGATTTTTACCTTGTCAGCTCAGGGGGTTTGAACTTGCAACCTTCCGGTTACTAGTCCAACGCTCTAACCGCTAGGCTACCCTGCCGCCCCAAATACTGCACCAGACAGCGCGCGACTAAGACCTCTTCTCCAAAACTTTTAAGTTACTTACATATTTCTTGATTTATCTTAATTAATTCAGACTACACTGAGGGAATTGTTTTGCTACCATGACTCAATAAGGACAAACAACAATAACTACCAAGGTACAATATAGTGAACATAACACATCCACCTCAAACCATACCTTATCTTATTTTTCTCAATGAGAAGCAGAAAAACACATGCAGAATCAGTGTGTTCAGCCCCCCCATTCCAAAAATATCTATATTTGAAAGCTTTGTGTCATCATAGGTGATTGGGACTATAGAGTGCACATGGACTTCGATTGGGAACACATTCTTGACCAATTGCATTCCTGTTTCCCACTGATGCTGTGGACTGACAAATAATTACTGTTGTTGCCTATGTACAGTATTCCACCAGTGCCTATTCCGTGATGGGAAGAACTCAGAATGATTAAACTCCCTATTTAACATGATAGACCATCAAAAATGTTCCTCCACCATATTTCCTGCCCACAAATAAAACTGTCCTTATACGATTGGAGGAGGGCCTCACCAGTGAGATTGGTGGACAGCAGTAGCAGTGTATCGCAGGTCAGGTCAGCCGTTGTCCCGGAAATCACCACAGCCCAGATGGTCAACACCTGAACAGGAAAAGATAAATAAATAAAGAGAAAACAAGTCTAGTCAGTCTATTTCTGGAACTGGGGTAAAACCAATTGTTATGTGAAAGACAGATGACATAAGTTTAATACTGATGTGAATTTCACTGTCGACTTGAGACGAGGGAAACATAGGCAGACACTGTATCTAGAGTCTAGCATCAGTCAGCCTACCTCCCACACAAAAAGGCTGACAATATCCCCAAGTTCCCAATAGTGCCCTTCTATGCTGTTCACTGATTTAAAAAATGATGTTAATTTATCAAATGAATTGACTAATCAGACATACTCCCAGTCTCAGCATCATAAAATACTGCATTAATTTTATATGTTGGTTTTATGCACATATTTTACATGTTATTTATATACACTATTCCCTGATGTACAGTATAATGAACAACCAACGTAGTTATAACTTTCAGGACTGGTTCCATTGAACCTGAAGTACAAACATTAATGCACATTATGTCATGTAGGCTATAAAGAATATATTCCCATGTATTCCACCCTTTCCCTTCTGAATACCCTGGCTATTTACATACCTAGGGAAACATATGCAGTAGACACATAAATATCCCTATAGGCCAGGAGTCATCAACTAGATTCTGCTGCAGGCCAATTTGTTCTTGAGCGAATGGTCAGGGGGCCAGAAGATAATTACAAATCATTTGTAGACTGCAAATTGTCCGTAAGAAGCCCAAACATATTTGACTAAAACACAATTTTAAACCTTGCTTACATTTGTATACAATCACATATACAGGTAGCTGCCAAAATAATGGAAACACGCGAAAACGAGGGATACAAAGTGTATTGTATATCTGAGATGGTACCGCAGGAGATGGCTGCTGTTTAAAGGGCTCCTTACCAATTGTGCTATTGTGTGTGTTTTTTCACGTTATTTGTAACTTATTTTGTACATAATGTTTCTGCCTACGTCTCTTATGACTGAAAAGAGCTTCTGGATATCAGGACAGCAATTACTCAACTCGTACTAGACAAAGATTATTTCTTAACGAGCTGGACGCGAAGGATTTACATCAGACCCCGACACGGCCTAAATCCTTGTCATTCGCACGAAGAAGAGAGGGAGATATTGGAGATGTAGGTCGGGGTGCCTTGTAAGGAGCCATCAGTGTGTAAGTAATCCGCATCTTCCATCCGTCCTATTAGCCAACGTGCAATCATTGGATAATAAAATGGATCATACTATCCTACTAACAGGACATTAAAAACTATAATATCTTATGTTTGGGGCGGCAGGGTAGCCTAGTGGTTAGAGCGTTGGACTAGTAACCGGAAGGTTGCAAGTTCAAACCCCCGAGCTGACAAGGTACAAATCTGTCGTTCTGCCCTTGAACAAGGCAGTTAAGGCAGCCACTGTTCCTAGGCCGTCATTGAAAATAAGAATTTGTTCTTAATTGACTTGCCTGGTTAAATAAAAAAAAATAAAAAATAAATGTTACACCGGGTCGTGGCTGAACGACTACATGGACATAACATACAGTTGGCTGGGTTTTCGGTGCATCAGCAAAATAGAACACCTGATTCGGTGAGACAAGGGGTGGGGGGTCTGTGTCTATTTGTAAATAACAGCTGCCGCACAAAATCGAATATTATATGATAAGCTGTAGACCAAACTATTTACCAAGAGACAAGAGAAAAAAAATATGTTTCACCGAGTTGTGGCTGAACGACTACATGGATAACATACAGTTGGCTGGGTTTTCGGTGCATCGGCAAAATAGAACACCTGCTTCGGTGAGACAAGGGGTGGGGGTCTGTGTCTATTTGTAAATCACAGCTGCCGCACAAAATCGAATATTAAGGAAGTCTCGAGGTTTTGATCGCCTGAGATAGAGTACCTCATGATAAGCTGTAGACCAAACTATTTACCAAGAGACACAGGGAGTTCTCCCTCGTCCTCCATTTGGCAAATCTGACCATAACTCTATCCTCCTGATTCCTGCTTACAAGCAAAAACTAAAGCAGGTTATACCAGTGACGGATTACCAGGACATTTACGCTGAGCATGCGCTGACCAACTGGCAAGTCACTTCACTGACATTTTCAACCTGTCCCTGACCGAGTCTGATATACCAACATGTTTCAAGCAGACCACCAGAGTCCTCCATCCTCAACACAGGGGCCCCTCAGTGGTGCGTGTTTAATCCCATCCGGTACTCCCTCTTCACCTCCTGTACTTCCTCTTCACCAATGATTGCATGGCCAAGCACGACTCCAACACCATCATTAAGTTTGCCGACGGTACAACAGTGATGGGCCTGATCAACAACAATGATGAGACAGCCTATAGGGAGGAGGTCAGAGAACTGGCAGTGTGTTCTCAGAGATGACAACATTTCCCTCAACGTACAGGAAAAGGAGGACTGAGCACGACACCATTCTCAGCAATGGGGCTTAAGTGGAGCAGGTTGAAAGCTTCATGTTCCTTGGTGTCCACATCACCAACGAACTATCATTGTCCAAACACACCAAGACAGTCGTGAAGAGGGCATGACAAAACCTATTCCCCCTCGGGAGACTGAAAATATTTGGTATGGGTTCTCAGATCCTCAAAACGTTCTAAAACTGCACCATCAAGAGCATCCTGACTGGTTGCATCCCACCCTGGTATGGCAACTGCTCGGCCTCTGACCGCAAGGCACTACAGAGGGTTGTGGGTACAGCGCAGTACATCACTGGGGCCAAGCTTCCTGCCATCCAGGACCTCTATACCAGGCGGTGTCAGAGAAGGCCCTAAAAATGGCCAAAGTCTCCAGCCACCCTAGTCATAGACTGTTCTCTCTGCTGCCGCACGGCAAGCGGTACCAGAGTGCCAAGTCTAGGTCCAAAAGGCTTCAGCTTCTACCCCCAAGCCATATGACTCCTGAACAGGTAATCAAATGGCTACCCGGACTATTTGCACATTTTCTTTGTCTTTTGTTTATTTTAGTAAATACTTTCTTAAAACATATTTTTCTTAACTGCATTGTTGGTTAAGGGCTTGTAAGCACTTCACTGTAAGATTGACACCTGTTGTATTCGGCACGTGACAAATAACATTTATTTGATTTGATTGAAAGTAGGTTCTTCCACACAGGTGTGGTTCCTGAGTTAACTAAGCAATTAACATGCCATTATGTATAAACATGCTGGGCAGGCCATTATTTTGGCTACCATGGCTATGGGAACACAATAGGAAGTCAATGGTTTGAATGAATGGTCTTGATGAGCATGAAAATGAAAATGATGTAAACCATATGCCATGGTCTTCTCTGTTACCAGATCTCAATGCAATTAAACACTTGAGTTTCTGGAGCAGCGCCTGAGACAGCATTTTCCACCACCGTCAACAAAACACCAAATGATGGGAATTTCCCATGGAAGAATGGTGACGCATCCCTTCACTAGAGTTCCAGACACTTGTCAAGGTGCAGTGAAGCTGTTATGGCTTGTGGTGGCCCACCATTCCATTAAGACACTTTATGATTCCTTTATTTTGGAAGTTTTGGAAGCAGACGACACAGTTCTGTATATACAGCTGACCCTTCTTTGGACACAGCGTTAGCAAACCTCCAAACGAGCTGCAATGCCATACAACACTCCTTCCATGGCCTCCAACTGCTTTTAAATACTAGTAAAACTAAATGCATGCTCTTCAACCAATTGCTTCCCGCACCCGCCTGCCAGACTAGCATCAGTACTCTGGACGTTCTGAATTAGAATATGTGGACAACTACAAATACCTAGGTGTCTGGTTAGACTGTGAACTCTCCTTCCAGACTCACATTAAGCATCTCCAATCCAAAATTAAATCTAGAATCGGCTTCCTATTTTGCAACAAAGCCTCCTTCACTCATGTTGCCAAACATACCCTCATAAAACTGACTATCCTACCGATCCTAGCCTCCAACAGTCTACTCAGCAAATTAGATGTAGTCTATCACAGTGCCATCCGTTTTGTCACCAAAGCCCCATATACTACCCACCACTGCGACTTGTATGCTCTCGTTGGCTGGCCCTCGCTACATATTTGTTGCCAAACCCACTGGCTCCAGGTCATCTATAAGTCTTGGCTAGGTAAAGCCCCGTCTTATCACATCTCACTGGTCACCATACCAACACCCACCCGTAGCACGCGCTCCAGCAGGTATACTTCACTGGTCATCCCCAAAGCCAACACCACCTTTGGCCGCCTTTCCTTCTAGTTCTCTGCTGCCAATGACTGGAACAATCACTGAAGCTGGAGTCTTGTATCTCCCTCTCTAACTTTAAGCATCAGCTGTCAGAGCAGCTGACCGATCACTGTACCTGTACAGTCGTGGACAAAAGTTTTGAGAATGACACAAATATAAATTTTCACAAAGTTTGCTGCTTCAGTTTCTTTAGATATTTTTGTCAGATGTTACTTTGAAACACTGAAGCATTTCACAAGTGTCAAAAGCTTTTATTGACAATTACATGAAGTTGATGCAACGAGTCAATATTTGCAGTGTTGACCCTTCTTTTTCAAGACCTCTGCAATCCGCCCTGGCATGCTGTCAATTAACTTCTGGCAGCCCATTCTTAAATAATCAATGCTTGGAGTTTGTCAGAATTTGTAGGTTTTTGTTTGTCCACCCGCCTCTTGAGGATTGACCACAAGATCTCAATGGCATTAAGGTCTGGGGAGTTTCCTGGCCATGGACCCAAAATATTGATGTTTTGATCCCCGAGCCACTTAGTTATCACTTTTTCCTCATGGCAAGTGGCTCCATTATGCTGGAAAAGGCATTGTTTGTCACCAGACCGTTCCTGGATGATTGAGAGAAGTTGCTCTCGGAGGATGTGTTGGTACCATTCTTAATTCATGGCTGTGTTCTTAGGCAAAATTGTGAGTGAGCCCACTCCCTTGGCTGAGAAGCAAACCCACACATGAATGGTCTCAGAATGCTTTACTGATGGTAGCGCTCACCTTGTCTTCTCCAGACAAGCTTTTTCCGGATGCCCCAAACAATCGGAAAGGGGATTTATTAGAGAAAATGACTTTTCCCCAGTCCTCAGCAGTCCAATCCCTGTACCTTTTGCAGAATATCAGTCTGTCCCTGATGTTTTTCCTGGAGAGAAGTGGCTTCTTTGACACCAGGCCATCCTCCTTCGCCTCACTGTTCATGCAGATGCACTCACACCTGCCTGCTGCCATTCCTGTGCAAGCTCTGTACTGGTGGTGCCCCAATCCTGCAGCTGAATCAACTTTAGGAGACGGTCCTGGCACTTGCTGGACTTTCTTGGGCACCCTGAAGCCTTCTTCACAACAATTGAACCGCTCTCCTTGAAGTTCTTGATGATCCGATAAATAGTTGATTTAGGTGCAATCTTACTGGCAGCAATATCCTTGCCTGTGAAGCCCTTTTTTGTGCAAAGCAATGATGACGGCACATGTTTCATTGCAGGTAACCATGATTGACAGAGGAAGAACAATGATTCCAAGCACCACCCTCCTTTTGAAGCTTCCAGTCTGTTATTCGAACTCAATCAGCATGACAGAGTGATCTCCAGCCTTGTCCTCGTCAACACTCACATCTGTGTTAACGAGAGAATCACTGACATGATGTCAGCTGGTCCTTTTCTGGCAGGGCTGAAATGCAGTGTAAATGTTTTTTTGGGATTCAGTTCATTTGCATGGCAAATAGGGACTTTGCAATTAATTGCAATTCATCTGATCACTCTTCATAACATTCTGAAGTATATGCAAATTGCCATCATACAAACTGAGGCAGCAGACTTTGTGAAAATTTATATTTGTGTCATTCTCAAAACTTTTGGCCACGACTGTACACAGCCCATCTGTAAATAGCATACCCATCTACCTCATCCCCATATTGTTATATATTTTTGGCTATTTTGCACCCCAGTATCTCTACTTGCCCATCATCATCAGCACATCTATCACTCCAGTGTTAATCCTAAATTGTAATTATTTCACCTCTATGGCCTATTTATTGCCTTACCTCCCTAATCTTACTACATTTGCACACACTGTACATAGACTTTTCTATTGTGTTATTGACTGTACGTTTGTTTATCCCATGTGTAACTCTGTGCTGTTATTTTTGTCGCGCTGCTTTGCTTTACCTTGGCCAGGTGGCATTTGTAAATGAGAACTTATTCTCAACTGGCCTACCTGGTTAAACAAATGTGAAATAAAAAATGTAATTAACAAAAGTTACCTGTATCTCTGTTATGAGTAGGAATACTTTGGAACAGATTTCCAAAATTAAAATCCCTTGGAGCTGATTTGCTGTCCAACAATGCAATTATATTTATTTATTTTTAACTTTGGGCTAGAGGTCGACCGATTAATCGAAATGGCTGATTAATTAGGGCCGATTTCAAGTTTTCATAACAATCAGAAATCGGTATTTTTGGGCGCCGATTTCCAATTTTAATTTAAAAAATGTAATACCTTTATTTAACTAGGAAAGTCAGTTAAAGAACACATTCTTATTTTCAATTACGGCCTAGGAACGGTGGGTTAACTGCCTTGTTCAGGGGCAGAACGACAGATTTTCACCTTGTCAGACCGGGGGATCCAATCTTGCAGTTAACTAGTCCAGCGCAATAACGACCTGCCTCTCTCTCGTTGCACTCCACAAGGAGACTGCATGTTACGCGAATGCAGTAAGCCAAGGTAAGTTGCTAGCTAGCATTAAACTTATCTTATAAAAAACAATCAATCATAATCACTAGTTAACTACACATGGTTGATGACATTACTAGATATTATCTAGCGTGTCCTGCGTTGCATATAATCTGACTGAGCATACAAGTATCTAAGTATCTGACTGAGCGGAGGTAGGCAGAAGCAGGCGCGTAAACATTCATTCAAACTGCACTTTCGTGCGTTTTGCCAGCAGCTCTTCGTTGTGCGTCAAGCATTGTGCTGTTTATGACTTCAAGCCTATCAACTCCGGAGATGAGGCTGGTGTAACTGAAGTGAAATGGCTGGCTAGTTAGCGTGCGCTAACTAGAGGGACGGAAGCTATACTGTTACACTGGCAATACTAAAGTGCCTATAAGAACATCCAATAGTCAAATGGTATAGAGGGAAATAGTCCTATAATTCCTATAATAATTACAACCTAAAACTTCTTACCTGGGAATATTGAAGACTCATGTTAAAAGGAACCACCAGCTTTCATATGTTCTCATGTTCTGAGCAAGGAACTGAAACGTTGGCGTTCTTACATAGCACATATTGTACTTTTACATTCTTCTCCAACACTTTGTTTTTGCATTATTTAAACCAAATTGAACATGTTTCATTATTTACTTGAGGCTAAATTGATTTTATTGATGTATTAAATTAAGTTAAAATAAGTGTTCAGTATTTCAGTATTTCATTCAGTATTGTTGTAATTGTCATTATTACTGATTAAGCGGTATCGGCTTTTTTGGTCCTCCAATAATCGGTATTGGCATTGAAAAATCATAATCGGTCGACCTCTAGTGGGGGGGCACATAAAATCACCCGCGAGCCAAATTGTTGGCGGAAAAAAATGTTGCAAGGATGGCGAACTGAAACTCATGCAGGCCGTATTTCATTAATGGGGTTTTATGTAACCTCATCTGCTTGCTTGTTTGCTTTGCTGGTGTCCTTGTTGATGGAAGGAGAATTCAGTGTGTGTCACACAGAGCTGCACTTGAAACATTCTTTATCCTCTCTGTCTCTTAACTGTTATTCATTATCACATCAAAATGATACTCTGTGTCAGAAGCATGTTCTGGCATAACCTTCAGCTTAAACACAGGATGAGCAAAATTTGGAATCTTTCTCAAGTGTTTAATTACTATTCTGCGGTGGATAGTAATGGAACTGTCTGACAAAACCGATTGCTTTTTCATGGTAATTTTCTAAGAATGCATGCAGTCTTCCATAGTAATAAGCTGGCAGAATATTTGACCAATCTATCTTCACTAAAATTGTGTCAGCCTTGATAGTGCAACACAAGCGTACATTCATGAAAAGTTATTCTTATGACTGACATTCACATAATTGGCATGTTTGGCAACATCTTAGCCGTGGTTGTATAGTAATGCACTCTAATGCCGTATAATCACCACACATCATCACTGCAGCTGGCCAATACAGTACAACATCAATTAATTTAATTCACTCAACCAATTCAGACACAGCCGTGTGGTGTGAAGATGACGCACAGCAGGTATCTTTCACACATGAGGAATACTTTCCCAAGCATAACACTTCTGTGTTAAGCAATGCCCACTTCATAAACCATTTGAATAAGTGCATGGTTGGTAAAAAGAAAAAAGAAAAGAAAGAGTGACAAAATGATGAAGACTTTGTGGTCTTTGTTATCCCTATATCCCAAGTTGTTGTAGTACCTATACATTCATTGTCCTTCCTTATCCTCTGATTGGAAAAGGATCCAGAAGCATGATTAAGTCTCTGCTCAAAGCCCCAACACATTGCAGTTTGGGGTGGTAAGAGAGAGAGAGATATTTGGTATTTTTTTCTATTTTTACAACAGGCCTCACTGTGGCACAGTGTGAAGTAAATCTCCCCAAAGCCTTGAGTTGGCACGGATATACTGTATACCTAGGGGTCATGGGCAGGTTGGCATGGAGATGTATCCAGGGGTCATGGGCAGGTTGGCATGGAGATGTATCCAGGGGTCATGGGCAGGTTGGCATGCAGATATATCCAGGGGTCATTGACTCATTATTCCCATATATCACTCTCTTCCTCTCCAAAGCAAAGTGGGCAGGAGTGAGTGTGCATGTGTTTAAAAATGTATACTTTTAAAAGTGCAGTTGGCAGTTTAAAGGTTCAATACTGCGATTTTTCAATTTTCCCTCATATTTCAACAGTGTCTCCTGCCAACTCTGAATGAGACACTTATCTGCTGGCTTTGAAAAAAATAACTTCTTCTCATCTCAATTTGGGTGGAGTTGAATGGAAATCTCCACTTGTGATGTCAAAAGCCTGAGAAGAACCCATCCCAGAGGGGATTTTTGCTGAATCCGAAAATGACGATCTGTCAATCACGCTCAAACCATAATTAGAAAGAATGTCTGAGCTGCAGCAAGTAAAGGGTAAAGAAACTTCTGTCACTCACAAGCTGCACCTCTAGCAAATAGATCTCAAGGCACATATCACTCATGAATTTGAGCACAAACCAGGGGTTAGAATCGGTTCAGGGAACAGAACCAAGAACCGGAACAGAAAGTGATCCAAAGAACAGAAATGGAACCGGGAACGAAAGTGATCCATACAAAAAAACACAACAAAGCACCTTTGCAAAGCCTTCACTCTGTCACTTAGAAACACATTCCGGTGTCTGCCTGCAAGCTGAAAATCTTTGCCAGTGTTTGTGCATGTTTAGGCTACTTGCCCCTCCCCCTCCAATGCACAGGCTACTGTACTAACATTACAAGCTTTATTCAGCAAATAGAGAAAGAGATTTTAAATTAGCTAGAGAAGAATGGATTACCTTTTTCAAAGCTAGTTAAGGATACTATACTACTATAGGTCAAGTTATAACGTTTCACGTTGGATTTATTAACTACAAATAGGTAAGACTTTTCATTCTTGTGCCAGTCTACACACACAAACGTGTTAGCTAGCTAGCTCAAGCTTGTTAGCTAACTAGCTCAAAGGATTTAAAATTCCTATATAGAAGCCACTCCTCCTAGGTACAATTCTGTGGTTCTAATTCAGAGAATGCATGTCATAACAAGATGCACAGCGCATCAAGCCTCCTCCCCAACCCTCTCTGTGTTCTTCCCACCCAGTACATTTCAGTCACATCTTGCGCCATAGGCTACACTTATCTGTCCATCACGCATGTAAACAACTAGCTTGCCTGCTCTATCCGTACTGATTGGTGAAGTAATTTAATGAGCTAAATGTAAAAACTGACGATTTCATAGGTTAAAAAAGAAACAGAAAGGATCTTTATAAACCTGTACTTTTTTTTGATTAAAACCGATTCAGAACTTTATTTTGCTAGTCAGAACAGAACAAAAATAATTTTTGGTTCCACCCTGGCACGAACGCACGCACGCATGCATGCACGCACGCACGCACGCACGCGCACACACACACACACACACACACACACTCCCCCAACAAACATCTGAGTTACACATAGCCCAGAGTGAGTACTACAGTGCAGAGTGGAGAGGAGAGGAGAGGAAAGAAAACACAGGAAGCCAGCCTTCTGCCCTCAGTCAGTTATTCAACAGAGCAGAACAGAGGAGTAGGCATGGGGGAGTCCAACTCATGACCTAAAAGTGCTGTGTCCAGCAGAGGCTGTTGTCACCTCTGACTACATGTGATTTGCTCTGGTTCACTTCAGTGAAACTGACTGCAGTTTTCTATGGGAAAATGGAACCTATATGCCAACCATGAGTAAAGCTATCACCAAAATAACTGTCACACTCTACGGGCTGAGAAGTTTTTTTTAAAGGTAGCTACTGAGTTAGCACATAACGTTCTGAGAACCATATGTTTCATAACGTATGGTGAGAGTGTGGTTGTCCTATGGTTATTTTGCTACAACCTTTCCACAACTTTCTGGGAATGGTGCAGGATAGTTGCTTGGCTTTGGAACGTTCTCTGCACATTTAAGTAACTTGACAAAAAATATATTTTTTCTTGGTATTTCATTACTTTAACAGAACATTGTTACGTTGTATTTCAATTTGGTAACGTTTAAGGAATGTAAAATCGTGAATGTACTCAAATAGTTCAGAGAATGTTAAGAACCAATGTCCTACTGTAGGAATTTCAGTACTTAGGAAATCATGTTCCTTCAGGTTTCCTCAAGGTTTTATTTAAAGTAATGTTCTCAAATTGTTCCAAGAACATTAAGAAGCAAAGTTCTTCTTTGGGAATTTCAGTACTTCAGCATAACGTTACCTATAGGTTTCATAGTTCTATTTAAAGTAATGTTTTCAAATTGTTTCCGAGAACGTTAAGAAAACCTTCCATAAAAACCACAAGAGAACATTCAAAGAATGTTACTTAAAAAAATATGCATTCCGTTTTCAGCATCAACAAAACTCTCTCTATCCTGTTCAGGTTGCATCCTTTGAAATGGCGTCTGTTTGAATAGACTAAACTGAAAAGTTTTGAATACGTAAAAAACATGGCGTGCTAGCTCCATCCTGGTGGCGCAGTGGACTAATTCCATGTATAGAGAACTGAAGATTATAGGTTTGAATCTCACTGATGCCGAGTCACAATAAAAAAAAAATTTAATAACCTATCATTTCCATTCTAAGAGTGTTTTTTAATAAAACCTCCCATAAAAACGTTCAAGGAACCAGAGTAAATTGTTCTCAGAACCTGCCTTCAACCTAAAAACCAGAACAGGCTAAATGTTCACTTCTGTTCTCAGAACATTTAAAAAATGTTTTACCCGTCAGGAAACCTACTGTATGGCTTCGTTCCCACAACTTCCAACAAACCAAATGTGGTAGCAGGGAGAGCTTTCTCGCAGGCTTTGGAAAGTCTGTGTGAGATACCATTGCTAATATTTGTCTCCCTCGTGATGGACTGTTTTACCGAGTGTACCAATTCTGCTTCTTGAAAACTTGTAATAATAGACAAGATTCTGCAACCATGGAGAGATAAATACCTGTCTATTTATGGAAAAATTGCCCTGATTAACTCCTTAGTCATATCTCAGTTTACTCACTTACTTATGGAGCTGCCTACGCCTGATGATTCGTTTTTCAAATCATTTGAGCAAAAAATATTTTGCTTTATCTGGGACGCTAAACCAGACAAAATAAAGCGTGTCTATCTATACAATGAATATTATGAATTGGTGGGTTGAGATTATTAAATATAAAAGCACTAAACCTCTCTCTAAAAGCTTCACTTTCTCAAAAGTTTTACTTGAACTCTAAATGGTTCTCAAGTAGATTACTAAGAAAAGCTCATCCATTGTTTAAAAATGGCCTTTTTGCCTTTTTTTGACGTTTAATTGAAAATGATACTTTTTTCAAAGTATCTCTCATTTTCAAACAATCATTGCAGACCTGGCTACAATTTTTGATGTACCGATTCCATGGTACAGGGTGTATGAGTTGATATATAAAATGACGCAATATTCAAGACATTGTGCTTCTCAGCTAAAATTATTATGTAGAATTCTTGCCACCAAAAATATGTTTAAAACTTGGGGCATAAAATCATCGAATCTCTGCAGATTTTGTTGTGAGGATACCGAATCAATAGACCATTTATTTTGGTATTGCCCTCAGGTAGCCTGTTTCTGGTCTCAGGTTCAGGAATGGCTGAAAATGCATAGCATTGTTCTAAAAATGACCCTAGAAATACTACTGTTAGGAGATCTGGAGAGACCAGGTCAGTCAATTACTAATATACTAATATTTTTAGTAAAAGTATTTGTCTTCAACTTGCAATCTGTGGATTCTATTCGATTAGATAGATTGAAATTGTACGTTGAACGATATATGTTGCATAGAATTCCGAAGAGGGTGGCCAGCAGAGATAGTGGGATGGGCTGAGGGAAGCTGAGGGTTGGGATGTGGAATCAGAGACAAATGGGAGTGGAGTTGCTGTGCAGGAGATGGTGCAATGATGGTCAAAGATAAAAGTACAAAATAAAGTCAAAATAAAACAAAAAGTAAGTTTCAATGACACCGAGGGGCAGTGTTTTTACAGCTAATGCCGGTTTGCCTGAGGCTGATTCCGTGCAGGTGTTTGTACACATGCATATACACACACTCTCATTCAAATATACACATACAGTACACGGGCACACGCACATGTAATAGTGCCAGACATGCACACAAACATATTCATTTGGCATTGCTGTTAGTTGTCCTTAGTTTTGTTTTTTCTTGCATTGTTGTTTGCTGTTTTCTTTTTTCTCATTAGTTCATTTTCTTGGTTGTTGGTGCATTGGGGGGGTTCTTGGGGGTGGGGAATGGAATTCATTGTATTTTTTCTTTTTTTCTTGGGGGGGACTGTGGCAGGGGTCTCGGATGGTTGAGGGACAGATGTTGGGGAACTGTGGGGGAGGGTCTTGGAGGGTTCGGGTCCCTGCATTTTTGGCCTGGTGGGAGATCTGTCGACGTGCCCTTGAGCAGGGCGTTGACCCTGAATGATTCTGTGTGTCGCTCAGAATAGGAGCCTGTTGGATGACTTGCGGTTTCACTGCAAGTATATTGTCTGTTTTGGATATTCAATAAAAATAATACAAAATTCTGCTCCTTGATTCATCATCAGGCAAACTTGGTTTTCAACTGACCCTGACTAAGTTACGGTCCTGTTGCACATCCTCATTTAGGGGAGTTTTATTTGGCCGTTCTATTATCCACAATCACAGGGTGTGCCCTGTCCTGTCCTGATCACTTTGACTTTTCTGCATTTTTCTTATTGCAGACAGGGGGTGAAACGAGTGAGGGTTTGTTTTAAGTGTGAAAATGCTGAGTTGCGAATTCTGAGGTTAAGTCGACAGAATATCGAACAGAGAAGGGTAAAATCAACTTACACAAAGCAATGAAAATAGAACTAGAACAACAGAACACATTTTGTAGGAACGATTGTATTGGCAGCAGAGCAGTGTTCATTTTATGAGCAAATCCCCTGACAGCTTAGCCTAAAATTGTAAACAATGAACAATACATGGTAATACAACAGGCCACCATAGCCCTGCTCCCATTCTGCAGTTGCCAGAAGGGTTGAAACATAATCTTATTCTGACTGTGTCACGCCCTGACAATAGAGAGCCCTTGTTTCTCTATGGTGTAGTAGGTCAGGGCGTGACTAGGGGGTATTCTAGTTTATAATTTCTATGTTGGTGTTTTGTATGATTCCCAATTAGAGGCATCTGGTAATCGTTGTCTCTAATTGGTGATCATATTTAAGTAGCTATTTTTCCCACCTGTGTTTGTGAGATATTATTTTGTATTTGTGCATGTGCACCACGTAGTCACGTTCCGTTGTTCATTTATTTGATTTGTTGTTTTGGCTTAAGTTTCACTTTGGAATAAATATGTGGAACTAAATATCCGCTGCGCCTTGGTCCCGCTCTTACGACAACCATGACATAGTTAGTACGTGTGATTAACTATTCTTATTGGTTTCCCTTTAAACAAACTACTACTTTGGTATTAATGAAGCTTTTATTAACAATGTACAGTATACAACATGCATTGATGCTTCAGAAAACATTCATTAACAATAATCTTCAATAATGGAAATGTACACTACTGTTCAAAAGTTTGGGGTCACTTAGAAATGTCCTTGTTTTTGAAAGAAAATCTATTTTTTTGTCCATTAAAATAACATCAAATTGATCAGAAATACGATGTAGACATTGTGAATGTTGTAAATGACTAATGTAGCGGGTGTTAGGTATGCTTAACTGGCAGTAAGGGAGTCAGGCGCAGGAGAGCAGAGGTTGGGTAGCCAAAGGAGCCTTTCATTTCGACGAACAAAACACACGGCACTAAGAACACTAAACACAATATGGGTTGACATAACCCAGCGCAAATCTGTCTAGCGTGCACAAACACGAAACAACAAACAATTCCACACACAGACATAACAGCGGGTATAACAGAGGGTTATATACACGTCTAATACTGAGGGAATGGAAGCCAGGTGTGTAGGAAAACAAGACAAATGGAAAAATGAAAGGTGGATCGGCAATGGCTAGAAAACCGGTAACGTCAACCGCCGAACATCGCCCGAACAAGGAGAGGAACCGAATTCGGCGGAAGTCGTGACAGCGGGAAATATCTGCTGGCCTTCTAGGCAGACTTCCTCTGCCCAGTGTCTGTGTTATTTTGCCCACCTTAATATTTTATTTTTATTGGCCAGTCTGAGATATGGCTTTGTCTTTGCAACTCTGCCTCTTCACTGTTGACGTTGAGACTGGTGTTTTGCGGGTACTATTTAATGAAGCTGCCAGTTGAGGACTTGTGAGGCATCTGTTTCTCAAACTAGACACTCTAATGTACTTATCATCTCAGTTGTGCACTGGGGCCTCCCACTTCTCTTTCTATTCTGGTTAGAACCAGTTTGCGCCATTCTGTGAAGGGAGTAGTACACAGCATTGTATGAGATCTTCAGTTTCTTGTCAATTTCTAGCTTGGAATAGCCTTCATTTCTCAGAACAAGAATAGACTGACGAGTTTCAGAAGAAAGTCCTTTGTTTCTGGCCATTTTGAGCCTGTAATCGAACCCACAAATGCTGATGCTCCAGACAGGGACAACTAGTCTAAAGAAGGCCAGTTTTATTGCTTCTTTAATCAGAACATCAGTTTTCAGCTGTGCAAACATAATTGCAAAAAGGGTTTTCTAATGATCAATTAGCCTTTCAAAATGATAAACTTGGATTAGCTAACACAACGTGCCATTGGAACACAGGAGTGATGGTTGCTGATAATGGGCCTCTGTACGCCTATGTAGATATTCCATTCACAATCAGCCGTTTCCAGCTATAAAAGTAATTTACAACATTAACCATGTCTACACTATATTTCTGATCAATTTGATGTTATTTTAATCAACCAAAAAACGTGTTTTTCTTTCAAAAACAATGACATTTTTAAGTGACCCCAAACTTTTGAATGGTAGTGTACGCGTCAAAATGCAATTGCTAAGATGAAAGGGGTCAACAGGGAAATGGCTCTTGATCTTCTATCGAGTTCCTTTTGACTGTGAATGAAAGTGGATTGTATTGGTGCCGGGGTGACTACCTGACTATCTGTCTAATGGAGTTCACCAGATAACACTGGCCCAACTGGCTTTACATCTGATACACTGGCTGGCAGCAGGCCTGCAATCAAGGCAGAGTGACTGACACAATGTTGTTTTCCATTCTTTCCATTCTTGTTTTCCATGAGTGGGATGAGTGTACAAGTGTACACTTTGGACAGAAAGGGTTAGAATCACACCAAAACCCGCATTGTATCTTAATTTGAATATAAAGTAGGATTTCAGCTCTTGCATCCTTTACAGCTCAGGGCATGGCACTCGTAACCAATCAGCAATGCACCTGTGTGGTGACTGAAGCCAGGTTCATGCCCAGGTCACAGCCTTTTAATCAGCCTATCAGGACATGAAAGAACACCCGGAGAGGCAATCTTCACTCCTGTATCCACCACTGATCACCTTACAGTGTCTGACTGTCTGCAAACATGATATCACTCTGTGGCTTTATCAAAACCCAACAAAATATTAAAGGTCTCACACAAAACAGGGTTCTACAAATGTATTACCTGACCACACACTCTAGTGAGTGAATACAGATACAGATTTTGAAAAAAAGAAAGTGATTCGGTCTTGGCAGAGTATCACAGCTCTAAGCTGCCTGAACAACTGCTGGGGTAGAGAAGTCAAGTGCCTGAAATCCCTCCTTCTCCGCTGCACCACGGAATCCCATGACTCTCTCCCAGGCTTCTCAGCATAATTCACGGCTCTCTGACTTCCCGGAAACTTTTGATAGTAAATCCGGAAAACAATGGGACAAAGCTGGAAGGCAGGTGCATTCTGTCTCGAATTAAACCGAGAGTCCAAGAATGTCTCTACTGATTTCAGGGGAGACTTTCTTGGACTTTTGGTTTAATTCGAGACAAATAATGAGTTTATCCCAACTACCTTGTTGTGCGATTCACATTGGTCCTCCTTATATACCAGAAAGGCATTAGCACATGGTATTGACATTGCACTACATAAAATGGCGTTGACATTGCACAACCCTGACTATTATTACCCTATCCAAAGTTTCAGACAGGGTTCTACATGCCTTGCCAAGAGCCTTTCCATGCAAGTTGAATGGCATCTCATAAAATCCTCTTCAATTAGATATAGCATGCATGTGTGTGTGTGTGTGTGTGTTAATTGGAGAGAATTACTGTGTGTGTGCATGTCTGTGTGCGTGCGTGCCTACGTATGTGTGGGTCTGTTTCCGTCGTGTGTCTGTGGTCACTGACTGAGCCACACACGGGGTTCTCTGAGTACACCAGCGGGAGAAGCAACTGCAGCCAGCTGTACAATTTGATAATCCAGGTCTAACAATTAGGTACCAGGCACCAACAACATGCAATATTTACGCTGGGCCCTTACAAATGGCAATGCTGTCCTCACGCTCTCAATTCTCATCCCCATCCACCACCATTGGCCAAACTCCATCTTGGAGAGGCTGCGTAACAAGAGGCTTGACTGGCACACAGAGACACTGACATGGAGCCAGTGGCTGGAGCATGTAGAAAGAATGAGTTCGCTGCTGCTGACTACAGTCAGCAAGAACAACCATCAGTGTTATCATACAGTGCCTGGCTGGCTCTTTGACGGGTTGGTTCTCAGAACAAATAGAGTTGGAGGATACAAATAGAGTGGAGACGATGTAACGGTATTCGTCGTCTGAAGAAGAGGAATCATCGGAGCAAAGCGCAGTGTGGTAAGTGTTCATGCTTGTTTTATTAAAACTGAACACTAAAACAAAAGTAAACAAGATAATAACTAGAACAGTCCTGTAAGGTGCTAACACTAAACAGAAATTAACTACCCACAAAAACCCTGTGGGAAAAAAGCTATCTAAGTATGGTTCCCAATCAGAGACAACGATAGACAGCTGTTCCTGATTGAGAAGCATACCTGGCCAGAACAAAAACATAGAAAAGGGAACATAGAATGCCCACCCAAATCACACCCTGACCAAACCAAAATAGAGACATAAAAAGCTCTAAGGTCAGGGCGTGACAGATGATCCCTGCAATGGACAGACTGATATCCAGGGATTGTTGTTCTTCCACTAACCCTGACTAACAACCCCCAACCCTTGAGACAGCATCACCCCCTGTCATGATCCCCTTAACCATCAGGTTTGAGGAAGGCTTAAGAGGTTTGGTTTCAGCAAACAATAAATAATCTATATACAGTGTTTGCAAATGAGGTAAGATTACGGAAGCAAGGCAATAAATTGGCCGTAGTGGCATAGTAAGTACAATTTAGCAATTAAACACTGGAGTGATAGATGTGCAGAAGATGCATGTGCAAGTAGAGATACTGGGATGCAAAGGAGAAAAGAAAAAAAAACAATATGGGGATGAGGTAGTTGAATGGCCTATTTACAGATGCAATGATCTGTGAGCTGCTCTGACAGCTGATGCTTAAAGTTAGTGATGGAGATATGAGTGTCCAGCTTCAGTGATTTTTCTAATTCGTTCCAGTCATTGGCAGCAGAGAACTGGAAGGAAAGGCGGCCAAGGAAGGATTTGGCTTTGGGGGTGACCAGTGAAATATACCTGCTGGAGCGCGTGCTACGGGTGGGTGCTGCTATGGTGACCAGTGAGCTGAGATAAGGCGGGGCTTTACCTAGCAAATGCTTATAGATGACCGGGAGCCAGTGGGTTTTGCGACGAATATGTAGCGAGGGACAGCCAACGAGAGCATACAAGTTGCAGTGGTGGGTAGTATATGGGGCTTTGGTGACAAAGCGAATGGCCCTGTGATAGACTGCATCCAATTTGCTGAGTAGAGTGTTGGAGGCTATTCTGTAAATGGCATTGCCGAAGTCAAGGACCAGTAGGATAGTCAGTTTTACGAGGGTATGTTTGGCAGCATGAGTGAAGGATGCTTTGTTGCGAAATAGAACGCCGATTCTAGATTTAATTTAGGATTGGAGATGCTTAATGTGAGTCTGGAAGGAGAGTTTACAGTCTAGCCAGACACCTAGGTATTTGTAGTTGTTCACATATTCTAAGTCCGATCCGTCCAGAGTAGTGATACTGGATGGGCGGGCAGGTGCGGGCAGCGATCGGTTGAAGAGCATACATTTAGTTTCACTTGCATTAAGCAGTTGGAGGCCACGGAAGGAAAGTTGTATGGCATTGAATCTCGTCTGGAGGTTAGTTAACACAGGTGGATCAGAGAACACCAGCAGCAAGAGTGACATCATTGATGTATACAGTGAAAAGAGTCGGCCCGAGAATTGAACCCTGTGGCACCCCCATAGAGACTGCCAGAGGTCCGGACAACAGGCCCTCCGATTTGACACACTGAACTCTGTCTGAGAAGTAGTTGGTGAACCAGGTGAGGCAGTAATCTGAGAAACCAAGGCTGTTGAGTCTGCCAATAAGAATGTGGTGATTGACAGTGTCAAAAGCCTTGGCCAGGTCGATAAATACGGCTGCACAGTATTGTCTTTTATCGATGGCTGTTATGATATTGTTTAGGACCTTGAGAGTGGCTGAGGTGCACCTATGACCAGCTCGGAAATCAGATTGCATAGCGGAGAAGATACCGTGGGATTCGAAATGGTCGGTGATCTGTTTGTTAACTTGGCTTTCAAAGACCTTCGAAAGGCAGGGTAGGACAGATATAGGTCTGTAACAGTTTGGGTCTAGAGTCTCCCCCTTTGATGAGTGAAATCTATGATCTCTTATCCTCTCTGGGATATGTGGGACGTTAGCATCCCACCTCGCCAACAGCCAGTGAAAGTGCAGGGCGCCAAATTCAAAACAAAAATCTCATAATTAAAATTCCTCAAGCATACAAGTATTTTACACCATTTTAAAGATAACATCCTTGTTAATCCAGCCACAGTATCTGATTTCAAAAATGCTTTACAGCGAAAGCACCACAAACGATTATGTTAGGTCACCACCAACTCACAGAAAAACCCAGCCATTTTTCCAGCCAAAGAGAGAGGAGTCACAACAAGCACAAATAGAGGTCAAATGAATCACTAACCTTTGATGATCTTCATCAGATGACACTCATAGGACTTCATGTTACACAATACATGTATGTTTTGTTCGATAAAGTGCATATTTATATTAACAAATTTCATTTTACATTGGCGCGTTACGTTCTTTAGTTCTAAAACATGCAGTGATTGTGCCAAGAGCCACATCTATTTACAGAAATACTCATTATAAATGTTGATGAAAATACAACTGCTATACATGGAATTAGAGATATACTTCTCCTTAATGCAACCGCTGTGTCAGATTTTACATTTTTTTTTACGGAAAAAGCAAACCGTGCAATAATCTGAGTATAGCTTTCAGACAACAAAGCAGCCAAAAAGTTATCCGCCATATTGGGTAGTCAACATTAGTCATTAATAGCATTATAAATATTCACTTACCTTTGATGATCTTCATCAGAATGCACTCCCAGGAATCGCAGTTCCACAATAAATGTTTGTTTTGTTCAATAATGTCCATCATTTATGTCCAAATAGCTTCTTTTGTTAGGGCGTTTGGTAAACAAATCCAAAAGCGCGTTCAGGTCCCGCGAACGTTGGACGAAAAGTTCCGTTACAGCCCATAGAAACTTGTCAAACTAAGTATAGCATCAATCTTCAATAATGTTCCAACCGAAGAATGCCTATGTCTGTAGAAAAGCAATGGAATGAGAGCTAACTCTTTCGTGACCGCGCCTCAGAGCCTGTGGCAATCTGCCAGACACCTGACTCATTCCTCTCTCATCCGGCCCCCCTTCACAGCAGAATCCTCAAACCAAGTTCTAAAGACTGTTGACATCTAGGGGAAGCCTTAGGTGCAACATAACCAATATCCCACTGTATCTACAATAGGGGCTGAGTTAAAAAACTACAAGCCTCAGACTTCACACTTCCTTGTTGGATTTTTCTCAGGTTTTCGCCTGCCATATGAGTTCTGTTATACTCACAGACATCATTCAAACAGTTTTAGAAACTTCAGTGTTTTCTATCCAATACTACTAATAATATGCTTATATTAGCAATGAGGCAATTGAGACATGGATTGTGTGTGTGTGTGTGCGCCATTTAGAGGGTGAATGGGCAAGACAAAATATTTAAGTGCCTTATGGTAGTAGGTGCTAGGGGCACCGGTTTGTGGTACGAACTGCAATGCTGCTGGGTTTTTTACGCTCAACAGTTTCCCGTGTGTATAAAGAATAGCCCACCACCCAAAAGGCATCTAGCCAACTTGACACAACTGTGGAAAGCATTGGAGTCAACATTGGCCAGCATTCCAATTCAATGCTTTCAACACCTTGTAGAGTCCATGCCCGAAGAATTAAGAATTCAATATTAGGAAGGTGTTCTTAATGTTTTTTTAGTATCTCAGTATACTGCATTGGTGTTCGTGGTTGTATGTGTGTTGTGTTCACTTGTAGCATGCCCATGTGTGATCCTCCACTTCAAGGAGCACCTGAGCGACGATTTCTTCAGTGGTATCACAGACACCTTATTAGTGTGGCACTGTAAGTTAATTTGTCGGAGACGCAATTGAATTATATTGATGTTAATTAATGTGCTATATGACCCAGAGTTATGAATACTTTAAACTGCTTCCACCACTTTAAGCCTGATTAAAGGTAACAAAAATTATATGAGCAAATACCGCATCGTTTAATCAAGGTCAAAACCAAATCTGATGCCCCATGTTATTATTTATATATAAATTTCTCCCTCATGTCCATTGCTCAAAACTTAACTGTCAAAAGCAGTATTGGCGTTGCCATTGTTGTAGTTTGGTAGGTCTTTGTCCTTGATCTCATCCAAATCTACAGTGGACTAACAGTAATTATAAAACCGCTGGTTCGAGGTCAGGCACATCAAAGCAAATGTGTTAATCAGTTTTTCTATTACAGATGGAGCTTTTGCCTCTTTCCAATACAAATTAACCTATGAATAATTAGGCTGCCTTTGTTTAGGCATTTAAAGTGTATAACCAACACAAGCCTCATGCTTTGAGAATGTATTCCATCTCCATCTGATAGCTAAAAAGAAAGCAAATTTGCAATACAACAGAACTACTTCCCTATTAGAAGATATTTGCAATTGTAATACACAGAACTGAGTCCCCGGACCCAGTTTGAACCATACTACCAAATGGTTCACTGCTCAGAAGCAGACTAAATCAAAGCTGTTTGCCTTATTTGCGTCATTAGCCAAAACAATTCAAAATTCAATAAGACATGAAAATAGAAGGGTCAAGTGCTACAGTAGTTGTTAAAAGGTCCTTGGTGATGGCAAAGGCTACTTTGTCTTGAAGGTCAGACATCCATGGCTAGCTTACTTAGCTACCCTGTAGTAACAGCTTACTCACTGCTTTGATGTTTGTCAGAGAGCATGTGACAGCAAAATGTCTGACGTCATACAAACCCTTATCATATCTGATCATATTTGCCCTGTGACAAAATGTCACAGTTTAATTGTTACTGATGTACATGCTATTAAGGGAGAGCTGGATAGCAGCTCCAATGGCATATGCCATTATATTGAGATTTAAGTTTTGTCCGCCTGTCGTGGAAATTCATGTATACTGAGAGATACTTTGTCATTTCTTCAAACAATCATCTTAATTCAATATTGACTAATTATTGCGATAATGAGGCTGGTCGAAACCACACCCTTGAGTGTTGGACTGAGTAACCTAACCTTTCACACAAAGAGTTCTTTATATAGCTGACACTAAGAATGATTCGTCATGCGTGGTTCCACCCCTCCCATGGGGCATCATAAGTCACTCTGGGTTCATCATGTCGTTATCTGCATGGGGGGTGTTGTCTTAACCCCACCCTGTCTTAGTTTCTCAGATGCAAGGATGATTTTGAGACAATGAGAGATTGTTCTACTCCTAACTATCTCTACTAAAACATTATTTTGTCTATGTAATGCAGTCTTTAACTAATTTGTCATCTTAAGCCATCTCTAGTGACCATTTGCCCAGATTAGCTGCAGGGAACTAGAGTGGATACCATAAAACACAGCATTAGCAGAAAGGACAGAAATGTCTTCCTATTTGTTAAGTATTACTTGCTAACTATTAATATCCAACAAATCAGTTAAATATGTAATTTTTCTTTCACACGCCAGTATGCATGCTAGCTACAATTAGGCTAGCATGGCAGATGAGCCTGACACATCAATGCATCAGGGCCAAGTGACATGTTGAATTATAAGCGGTGCTAGAGAGATGTGATTAATGGACCATCCTACATGATTTCTATCTCGCTTCATGCTTCCAAACAACTGGGACCACAATTGGCAACAGAGAGGGACTGCAGTGTCTGCTTGCTATCTCTTCTTTCGTTGGTATCGTGATCCATTACTGCCAATGATTGCTCAGTAGGTGTAGCCTACATACCTGGTTGTCGAAGGTCAGTCATTGAGTTGAAGGAACTAAGGAACAGAAATCAGCTGACGCTCAGCCCCTGCCCTGTCCCGGATCTAGTAGATATGAAAGACTCTTAGAAAAAAAGGACAGCCTAGAACCATGAAGGGTTCTTCAATAGTCGCCACAGGAGAACCCTCTGAAAATAACTATTTTTGGATCCAAGTGGAACCTTTTCACAAATGCAAGGTACAATATTTTTCACCACCAAAAAGGGTTCTCCTATGGGGACAAAGCTAGGGGGATAAGTGGAGTCTGTGATGTCTATAATAAAGGACATGCATGACAAGCACATATTTCTTTAGACTTTGATTTCACTCTGGGGGTTTATTCTGCCCTGGAATTGCGTTCCCATGCAAAACTAGACAGATAGCTAACAACTGAGCCTTCAATAAAACTCCCAAGGTGTGACTTTTCTTGAATAAATAAATTGAAAACATTTATGTTGTGAAACTGCAAAACACAGTTGTCAGTTTTCATACACTTAGGGTGGAGTCATTAAAACTTGTTTTTCAACCACTCCACAAATGTCTTGTTAACAAACTATAGTTTTGGCAAGTCGGTTAGGATATCTACTTTGTACATGACACAAGTAATTTTTCCAACAATTGTTTACATACAGATTATTTCACTTATAATTCACTGTATCACAATTCCAGTGGGTCAGAAGTTTACATACACTAAGTTGACTGTGTGTAACGGGATTCGACGAGAGATCGGACCAATATGCAGCGTGTTAGTCATCTTTTAATGAACAAAATCACTGAACACAAAAATTCAAAATAACAAATTGAAAGACAGAAAGGAAAAAGGAAACAGTTCCATGTGGAACACACAGACACAGAAAACAATCACTCACGAAACACTGGTGGGAAAAGGCTACCTAAGTATGATTCTGGCCAAACGCAAAATACAACATAGAAAAACAAACAGACTGCCCACCCCAACTCACGCCCTGACCATACTAAAACAAAGACAAAACAATGGAACTAAGGTCAGAACGTGACAGTACACCCCCCCCCCCCCCCCCCCCCCCTCCTGGCTGCCCGGCGTCTCTGGCAGCTCCTGACAGGCCCACGGCTCTGGCAGCTCAGGACAGACTGGAGACTCTGGCAGCTCAGGACAGACGGGAGACTCTGGCATTGTGAATTACATGGTGTGTTTAAAGACATGAAAACATGTAATTGTTTGTGTGTTATTAGTTTAAGTGTATTGTGTTTGTCTGTTGTTGTGACTTAGATGAAGATCAGATCAAATTTTAGGACCAATGTAAGCAGATAATTCCAAAGGGTTCACATACTTTTTCTTGCCACTGTACTTTAGTATTCAATTCACATGAATTGCTGCTGTAGCTGTACATTATACATTTCAAGTTGAAGTTGCAAAAATACAAAGCAAGTGCCAAGGTACCATGTATCTCACGTGAAGACAATAATCATTTGAGTAGCTACTAGCCAACTCCTTTCATTACTCTAATAATGTGCAAACACCTCTGTTCAATAACAGAGCATTTACACTAGAAACAGTAACAAAACTATAGTATAGTATGTTTAACAATTTGCTTACATGACGCACGAGAAAACTAACACAGCTGACGGCGTACATGAAAGGCAAGGCAATTTGCGTGAGTAAATGTAACCAACTAACGTTGATAAGTAAGCAATTCTATCAATAACAATAGTATCAACACTAGCAATATGCTGGAATTGAACTCACAAACAAATGTTTTCCGAGGCTGAAGCGTGATAAGAAATAGCTGCACTGAAATAACTGTACCGTAGAGTTGTTTTAAGCTGCCTGGCTGCGTGCAGAATGACTATTCTACTCAACTTCATGTTTTTCGCGCATTCTTTATAAATACCAGAAAGCTCCACTAGGGGGCTAAACACCATGGAACAACAATGAAAATCAATCTTAACCACTACAGTAAAATAATCTGTTGCCTTCTAAAAGAATGACAGCACAGGGTTTTAGGATGAAAGGGCGATTTCACCAAACTCAGTTTAAGGCCTTTCTTATAAGAACCTCAGTGCTTATATGGGTCAGTGTTTCACGCATAGGGCAGTCACTTAATCCACTCTCGTGGCAAGTTGCCGATGATCCACCTTAAAGTAACAAAAATATATTGGCTGCAGAATGAAAAGCGAAGAAGAATATAGCCTCCTCGAACATGAAATGCCCACAGGGCATCAATATTACATATACCCCAGCTAAGCTCAAATGGATATTTCTGGTTCGCTGGTAAACAGGACTTCCTTTCGGTCTACAGTTTTTCTGCTCTGATGTTGGTTAAGGGCAAATTATCATTTTAGACATAACCGTCATGGAGATAAACGTCTCTCTCAGCTTTGGTATTGATCTGCCAATCTTACATTGATTGCTATTTTCTCTGTCCTCCGCCAGATGCAGTGGCGGTCAGTGCTGTTTAAGATGAGGGAGGCCAATTTTTTTTTTTATGAGAATGGCCTTATTTCTATTACAGCATATTGGATGACTGTCATTCATATTCCATTCACCCAGCTCTGTAATGGCATTCAGAGGTGGAAGGAGGATCGGACCAAAGCGCAGCGTGGTAAGTGTTCATGATGATTTATTCAAAACGAACTGAACACTGAAATACAAAACAATAAACGATGTGAACAAATTGAAAACCGAAACAGTACCGTGTGGCCTAAACACTCACACGGAAACAAACACCCACAAACCAAAAGTGATTCTCAATCAGGGACAACGATTGACAGCTGCCTCTGATTGAGAACCATACTAGGCTGAACTCAAAACCCATACATAGAAAAACACACAGACTGCCCACCCAACTCACGCCCTGACCATACTCAAACAAAGACAAAACAAAGGAACTAAGGTCAGATTGTGACAAGCTCAAAGGAACATCGATAGGTTTAGCCTACTACATGATACTCATATTTTCCTAACACACCATGAGGCTGCTACAACCTAGCCTATGAATGAAAGTACATTGTTGCCACCATATTAGGTGACGTCATAGTCAACATAGCTAATGGAACTAACGCGTTCATGCAATAATGCAGTACAGTGTACAGTCAGCAAGCAGTTTAGCAGTTACACCGGCGGGCCCCGGTGGCAGTAAATTAATAAGCCTCTTAAATGTAAAGTCCCTTGTTTAGGGGACCTGTGTGGTTCTGGTATCAGTTCTGACTGACATTTTCATTTATAAATGTATCTGTGGACACTGTAGATGAAAATAGCTTACATTGAGCCCTGTCTCACATTCTGACCCTAGTTATTGTGTTAATTGTTTGTTTTAGTTGGTCAGGACGTGAGTTGGGTAGGCATTCTATGTTTTGTGTGTCTAGGTTGTATCTCTGTGTTCGTCCTAGTACGGTTCTCTAGTTTCACTGTTGTTTTGTGGGTGATTGTTTCCGTGTCTGTGATTGTTTCACCACACAGGACTGTTTCGGTTTTCACATTTATATTTTTGTATTTTTGTTGTGTTCTCGGTTATCGTCTAAATTAAAGATGTTTAACACTAACCACGCTGCATTTTGGTCCTCCTCTCCTTCAGCGGAAGAAAGCCGGTACACCCTGATTCTTCTGCCTGTGTGAAATCTGACACCACTTGAAGCTGGAATGTCCCTCCTACCCTTTCATTCTCTCTTCCGACTGTCCATCAACTCCTGGCTGAACCCTACGCCATAGCCACGAACAACGCATATGCCTGGAATTTAAATGTTTCCCATTGCACAAACTTTCGACCAATGGGGTTTGGTAGCAACCATGCCCCCTTCCTTTATTTGCCCAAATGGAATTCATAAATTTCCTCACATGGACATTAGGAGACCAGCAGTAAAGAGAGTCCTATATGTTGCTATGTACCGTACACTTCAAATCCAAATACATAATGTTCCCATTAGAATCATTTCCAACTCAAAAGATTCCAAAAGCCCTTTGTTGAATAAATATCTCAGCTCCACTCCAGTCCAAGATGTAGAAGAGCGAATGGCAGTGATGGTCGCATATGTTGCTATGTACAATTCATCCAAACACTTAATACCTAATTTTGATATGTATACTTGAAATCCAAATACCTAATCTTCCCATTAGAACCCAATTACTTTCCACCCTCAAAGGATTCCAAAAGACCCTTGATTATTCATCACCACTTTACCCTATGATTTAGAAGAGCACACGTCTTAACAACCACCTCCAGCCATACTACTCTGTAATGCCGGATGATGATGTTTGGATGAGGAGAGCGAGAAAAAAGTGGTGGAAGCCGATGCAATACAGCTGTAGAGTGGAAGGTAATGGACTCAAGATGCAGCAAATTGGTTAAACGGCCACGGAGGTCTCTGTCGCCATATGTCTTCGCTCTGGTAGTGGCTGTAGGGCGGCTAAGCCCCCTTATCCATCCATCCCCATATTCCTCCTTCTTCCCCTTCTTTATCTCCAGAGCCAGGGACCGGGCCTTCTTGAAGCTTGACAGCTGTGATAGGGAGTGGAAGTGTGGCCAATGTTGGCCCCTGTAAGGGGATGTTGCTGTCACTGTGCGGATCTTTGATTGGCTGATGACAGATGCTAGACACACACACACACACACACACACACACACACACACACACACACACACACACACACACACACACACACACACACACACACACACACACACACACACACACACACCCCTGGCTAATGGCTCCATCAACCCAGACAACCCTTTGCCTTCATTTAGCTTAGTTTCCTCTCTTAGCTCAGCATTTACTCTGTTCTCCATTCATATCAAAGTGGTAAGGATTGGACAAGATGAGAGGGGGACTTCATGGCTGTGTCCCAAATGGCTTCCTATTTCCTATATAGTGCTCTACTTTCAATCAGAGCCCATAGCGCTATATATAGAGAATAGAGGGCCATTGGGATGCAGACCTTGACAGCCACTACCTCCAGCTGTTGAGGGTAAGGTGCGCCTGGCTGCCTTAGTGGCCCATAAGGAGCGGCTGTTTTTTTAGCTACAGTGTCTGAGCTTCACTTATCTAAAGTGAACAGGCTGCTCACCGTGAATGAGTCGATAGTCTGGGACCAGCAGGAAAAGGGTGCCTGCTTGACATTCAGCGCACCAGCAGAACTTCTGAAATGAATCAAACCGGAAGAGGTTGTGGTTCCTAAAAATCTTCTCAAAATGTATTCTAAAAAACCTAGTCGATATTCCCACTAGGGGAGAGAAAGTTCACCTGAGGGAGGATGTGATGGTAAGGTAAAATACAGTAAGTTGGACATTTTCTGCCAAGTCACTTTGGTCTGGCCATACACTTGAATTAGTTTTCATGCTCTTGGCCTGAGGGCAGATCCAATTTTAACAACCACTATAAACACCTCTGAAGGGGACAAAGTGCTTTCAAATTACCACAAGGATGAAAACTTTCCGCCTTGGTCTCAGTCTCCTGACAATACAAGACATTCCAGTCACTTTAAACAGCCTCTCTCTCGCTCTCCCTCTCTCTTTCTGTCCCTCCATCGCTCTCTATCTCTGCCTCTCTCTCTGTCTCTCTCATAGCACATGATCAAATCTTCATGTTCACTGCACAAATCTTCCTCCAGCCTAACGTTAGGCTTATGCTAGCCATGGACGTAAGCTGTTAATTCCTCCATGGTGTGTGACAAAGTAGGCAAACTCGGGGCCCAATCATGCAACAGTCAGGAGAAGAATTATACTGAATTTTTGGATACCGAACAAGACGGCACAGTCAACCGCCCGTGAATACATTTCCCACCGTGATCTCTGTGTTGCGTTGCGCAGCCTCAGTGGTGGCTTTTCAAATGGCTCATTTGAGATTCAGATTCAGACACGTTGCAGCACATATGGAAGACAACAACGTCTACTACGCTGACAACAAATTGTGAACGAGCCCGTAAAAAAACAGCGTGCAGCCTCGCCGGCCCTGCGATGTGAGTGATGGGATGTAGAACTTGGTCTGCCTCTACCAGACCCCAACAAACAATTTATAACAACTAATGGGGGGGAGGGAGTGAAAGAAAAACAATGCGAGTAGACCGTGATGAATGCCTTGTTTATTCAGCTATCAGATATCTCCAAGTTTGTTCCAACTTCCCACATTCCAAACCCAAGCCTCGGAGAGGTTTTGTTGAGTACCCCAACAGAACAGGAAGCACACAGCAATGAGAAATAATAGCACACATAAGTATTTGAGCTTCAGGAGAATGCAAAGACGTTGCCTGCTTTGCATCCTGTACTGATGATTGCTTTCACAGGCACAGCTAGGGACGCTAGAGTAAATCTAGGGCGGCTGTCTTGCAAAAAACAACAACATTGATATCTGGAGGTAAGCTGGGGCCGGGGGATGGCAGACACAACCTGAAACTGCCAGCTGAAAGTGGAACCCGGGTTCTGACATTCTCCCGGGTACATATTTCAGTGGCCAAGCGTCTGTTCTCCTCAGCCATGGAGTCTCGGCAGACCTCAGTGACAGGCAAGCACCATGATGGGGGCCATGATGGTCAAACACTTAGGGAGACTATTAGTACGCCTTTGTCTACCACACACACACATCTCTCTATTCATTTGACGCCTGACAAAAAAAAAACAGCTACCTCCACCCTTCGAAGCTGGGCTGTACTGTAATTTGTGTTCATCGACCAACCTAAAATTATAGGGTAGATAAACAACCAGCCCTGCAGGTGCCATGGCAAGCTAACTAACTTAACAGGAACAGAGGATGCTCCGTTGGCGTAAGTAACAAGGATGGACCCTTGTCACTGATGCCCATCAATAAGGGTGGGTGCTGGATGAAGAGTTTGCCTCCCTTTCTTCTCAGCTGGACGGCCATGTTGTCTCAGGCACTGTGCCTGCATGCTGTGGTGCTGCAGCCTCAGCAGCAGCTCTGTTCTGTTTAAGGCTCTAATGGTGTTTACACATACAGGGCATTATGACACTCCACTGTTTACCCTGCCTTATTATCACAGGGGAAGACAGGGAGGCAGGGAGGAGAGAGAGAGAGAGAGAATGAGTATGTGTGTCGGTGAAAGAGAGAGAGAGTGTTGGTGAAAGAGAGAGTGTTGGTGAAAGAGAGAGAGAGAGAGTGTCGGTGAGAGAGAAAGAGTGTCGGTGAGAGAGAGAGAGAGTGTGTGTCGGTGAGAGAGAGAGAGTGTGTCGGTGAGAGAGAGAGAGTGTGTGTCGGTGAGAGAGAGAGAGTGTGTTGGTGAGAGAGAGAGAGAGTGTGTCGGTGAGAGAGAGAGAGAGTGTGTCGGTGAGAGAGAGAGAGAGAGTGTCGGTGAGAGAGAGAGAGAGAGAGTGTCAGTGAGAGAGAGAGAGAGAGAGAAAGAGAGAGAGTGTGTCGGTGAGCGAGAGAGAGAAGGGTATTGAGAAGGGTAGACACAGGAAAATCTGGCTCCCTGTAGAGGAAAGGCTGTGCAACCACTGCACAACAGCAGAACCTGAGACGGAGCTGCATTTCCTGACAAAATATAAAACAATTAGAGAGCGTCATTTTCCCAAATTTGAAACCCTTTTTCAAGGTTTCAAAGACCTCTCTGATGAGGATAGGCTATCCGTCCTGTTGGGGGAGGACGCAGAGAACTGTGGGTTGGCAGCGCACTACATTGCTGCCTGCCATAAGTTGAGGGACAGTGTCTGACAGACCAATCAACCTGCACATGTACTATACTGTATGCTTATTGTTATTGTTGAATGTATGGTTATTTTGACCCTTGGTTATTGTTGTGCCGTTGACAATTTTGATTCTCATTTTTATATTGTAAATATCCAAAATAAGCTTTGGCAATATGTACATTGTTACGTCATGCCAATAAAGTGAATTGAATTGAGAGAGTGTGTGTGTGTGTGTGTGTGTGTGTGTGTGTGTGTGTGTGTGTGTGTGTGTGTGTGTGTGTGTGTGTGTGTGTGTGTGTGTGTGTGTGTGTGTGTGTCGGTGAGAGAGAGAGAGATAGAGAGAGAGTGTCAGTGAGAGAGAAACATTAGAAGAATCGTCAGCACCTGGTATCACCCTACACAACACTGAAATCAAGTGTCTGCTATACGCAGATGACCTGGTGTTGCTGTCTCCCACTAAAGAGGGGTTACAGCAGCACCTAGATCATCTTCACAGGTTCTGTCAGACCTGGTCTCTGACCGTTAACCTAAAAAAAACAAATATAATGATATTCCAAAAAAGGTCTGGAAATAAGGATGACAAATATAAATTATATTTGGACACAGTTCTATTAGAACACACAAAAACTACACATATCTAGAACTAAATATCAGCAACACAGATAGTTTTCACATGGCTGTGAATGAGTGTAATGATCGTCATCCTCCTCGTCTGAGGAAATATCGGACCAATGCGCAGCGTGGTACAAGCGTGGTACAAGTGTTCATGACGTTTATTTGCCTGAACACTGAAATACAAAATAACAACGTGAATAAACGAAACAAATGAAACAGTCCCGTGTGGAACAAAACACAGGTGGGAAAAGGCTACCTAAGTATGATTCTCAATCAGAGACAACGAACGACACCTGCCTCTGATTGAGAACCATACCAGGCCAAACACATAACCACAACATAGAAAAAGGAACATAGACTACCCACCCCAACTCACGCCCTGACCATACTAAAACAAAGACATAACAAAAGAACTAAGGTCAGAACGTGACAATGAGCTGAGAGACAAAGCAAGAAGAGCATTCTATGCCATTAAAAGGAACATCAAAATCGAAATTCCAATTAGAATCTGGCTCAACATTTTTCTATCAGTTATAGAACCAATTGCTCTATATGGCAGTGAAGTATGGGGTCCAATCTCTAATAATGAATTTACCAAATGGGACAAACATCCAATCGAAATACTGCATGCAGAGTTTTGCAAGACTGTATTGCAAGTGCAAAGAAAAACTTGAAATAACGCATGTAAAGCAGAATTGGGCCAATACCCCCTCCTCATTTGAATAGAAAAAAGAGCCATCAAATTTTACAACCATCTAAAAACAAGTGACCCCAAAACATTTCATCACACAGCTCTACAATGTCAAGAGATGAAAAAAGAGGAGTCCCCTCAGCCAGATGGTTCTGAGGCTCAGTTCACCAACCCAAACCAACCCCATAGAGCCTCAGGACAGCACTCAAAAAATCTGGCCCAACCAAATCATCACAAAACAAATCATCCATTGGAAAGACACCACAAAAAAATCTAAGTAAACTTCAATGCTATTTGGCTCTTAACAGACAGTGTATGGTGGCAGACTATCGGACCACTGTGACTGATAGAAAACTGAGGAAAACATTGACTAGGTACAGACTCAGTGAGCACAGTCTGGCTATAGAGACTGGTCGTCACAGACAAACCTGGCTGCCCAGAGAGGACAGGCCGTGCTCACTCTGCTCCAAGGGAGAGGTAGAGACAAAGCTGCATTTCCTATTACACTGTGGCAAATATTCAGACCTAAGATAATATTTCTTTCCCAAAATTATAATTCAACACAAAGAATTTGAAACTATAAAAGATTAAGAAAAAATCTAATATTTATTGGGTGAAAAGCCAAAATGTGCAGTTTTGGCAGCCAAATATGTGTCCTCCTGCCACAACCTGAGGGACAGCCAGTGAAAAGTGCAAAGTAATGTCAATAATATTTCCCGTTTTGTTTTGTCTTTCATACCATGTCATGTGTCTTCTCAGTCATGTTGACACTGGTCCACTACCATTGCTTTAATGTATTGTTGTTCTCATTAATATTGTTGTTGTAGTTGTTGTTAATTGTAATCCCATGTCCACTACTACTATTATTATTGCTGTTGGTTCCACCATTTATTTATATATAAATATATTTTATTTTTTGATATGTATACTTTGACAATGTAAGTAATAATGAACTTGCCATGTCAAAAAAGCGAATTGAATTGAGAGAGTGTGTGTGTCGGTGAGAGAGAGAGAGAGAGAGAGAACGAGAGAGTAGCTGAGGGTGTGTGTGTGTGTGTGTGTGTGTGTGTGTGTGTGTGTGTGTGTGTGTGTGTGTGTGTGTGCGTGTGTGTGAGAGAGATAGTGAGTGCAAGCATGAGAGACAGCGGAAACTGCACCACACACACTACTGTCCAAAAATAAACGTCCTCTCACACAGTGGGATAGCTACTGAGAACACCAGGGAATCAAAACCCTGAGAGAAAAAATGGCTATGAGAGAACCCTATCCCTATTTTTTCCAATTTTGATACCCTCTGAGGGGGGACTGTCAGATAAATCATTCATCTATGGTCTGTGGTCAAAAGTAGTGCACTACATAGGGAATAGGTTGCCATTTGGGATACACCCTAAGTATGCCTCTCGACTTTGCCTTTTCACTTGACCTTGCGGTTGCGGTTGACTCTGGGCTGGTATCGTTGCTGTAGGGTTGCTAATTGTGATAAATGAGAATGACACCAGCTCCTACGGTAGCCCAGCAAGTCAATATATTTAATGCCAGCTCTGGCACGGCGAGGAGCTGCTGTCTCTGTGGGTAATTAATGGAGGATGCTCAGGCTTGTATCAAGGATGGCGGTAAAACGACACAGTGCACCTCTCTCTTGCATACATCTCCCTACTCTAATTCTAGTGCAGCCCCTCGGGCAGTCGTGTGTGTGTGTGTGTGTGTGTGTGTGTGTGTGTGTGTGTGTGTGTGTGTGTGTGTGTGTGTGTGTGTAGGTCTGCGTTTGTGCTTGCATATGGGTGAATGTGTACGTTTGGGAATGGAGGTGATTGTACCAGTACATGTTCAAATAAATCAGATGTCGGAGTGGTACGTTGATATAAGATCCCATGGTCATGCCCCATACAGACTGATTCTCTCCTTTGTATTTTTAATGTCTTCCCTCTGGAGAAACTAAACGATGACGTTCATCTGGATAGCTGCAGTCTCTTTGAGACGCTCGTGACACGAGGGAACGAAACACGGAGTCAAACGCTTCCACTCGACTTCCTGCATATCCCAGGCGCCTCGAGCCTGCGACAGATACCGGGAGACCTGGGATATAAAAAAAGTCCCCACTCACAGGACCATAAATATGTCACTTTGTCGTGGAAGGAGGCCAGTGTTTACAGCCTGGCCAAGCATGGGTTATCAGGCCTCTGGACAATCCACAGTGCACCATAAACATTACAGCAGAGATGGAGGGGGGGGGGGGGGGGGGGGGGGGGGGGACAAGCGGAAAGAGGGAGAGAGAAAGAGAGCAAAAGGGTGGGAATGTGTAGCATAGTGGAGCCATTTACATTAGTAAAATGTTTAGTGAGATCTTTCTTCAACATCAGATTTGCAACTTTTCTGTTTGTACTAGCCTTGGATGTGGTGTGGCCAAAGCTACATTCCTGCTTCGTATGTGACTGCAGCTACTAGCATACTGTAGATACCATAGTATAGAGACAAACAAAATAAGGATAGCAATTGAAACTATACAGGAGCTTCTTATCTAAACCATATTCCACATAATGTTTCACACTTGATTAATGCAACGATTCAAACTTTTGTGGCTATTTTAAAAGCCTTTCATTTTCAATTTCGGCTAATGTCAAAAAGTTGTCTACTAATATAAAAGGTCATTAAGGTGATTCTTGCAGGGACATGTGGTGTGGGAAAGCCGTTGTCTTTACACAGTACCTAAAATAAATATATTTTAAAGTTGCCTTTTCAATTGTGTTGATGAATTTCTTGTGCACATTGTATTTATATGAATTGTTTCAAACAATTCAGCATCAGCTGCCATCGATACTTTGTAACGTTGAATTTGAAATAAACCATTCTATATACAGTGCATTCGGAAAGTAGTCAGACCCCTTAACTTTCTCCACATTGTGTTCCGTTGCTGCCTTATTCTAAAAAATGTTTATATTTTTTTTATCATCAATGGACACACAATACCATATAATGAATGAATCAAAAACTGTTTAGACATTTCTGCAAATGTATAAAAAAAATCAAAACTGAAATATCACATTTAGTATTCAGATCCTTTGCTATGAGACTTGTAATTGAGCTCAGGTGCATTCGGTTTCCACAGTAGAAGTTGGAGTAAATTTGAAAAGCAAGTAACTTAGAAGAACAACAAAAATAACATATTGAACTTGTAAAAGTACCTCTTGTTAGCTACTCCCTATCGTTGTTCCCAATTACACTAAACAAAATTATAAATGCAACATGTAAAGTGTTTCATGAGCTGAAAAGAAAAATCCCAGAAGTTTTCCATACAGACAAAAAGCTAATTTCTCTAAAATTTTGTGAACAAATTTGTTAATATCGCTGTTAGCGAGCATTTCTCCCTTGCCAAGATAATCTATCTACCTAACAGGTGTGGCATATCAAGAAGCTGATTTAACAGCATGATCATTACACATTACCTTGTGCAGGGGACAATAAAAGGCCACTTTAAAATGTGCAGTTGTCTCACAACACAATGACACAGATGTCTCAAGTATTGAGGGAGTGTGAAAATGGCATGCTGACTGCAGGAATGTCCACCAGAGCTGTTGCCAGATAATTTTATGTTAATTTCTCTACCATAAACTGTCTTCAACGTCTTTTTAGAGAATTTGGCAGTATGTCCCTCTGGCCTCACAACTGCAGACAATGTGTAACCACGCCAGCCCAGGACCTCCACATCCGGCTTCTTCACCTGTGGGATCGTCTGAGGGGTATGTGGGGGTGCGGAGGAGTAATTATGTCTGTAATAAAGCCCTTTTGTGGGGAAAAAAACTCCTTCTGATTTGCTGGGCCTGCTCCACAGTGGGTGGGCCTATGCCCTCCCAGGTCCACCCATGGATGCGCCCCTGCCCAGTCATGTGAAATCATAGATCAGGGCCTAATTTATTTATTTAAATAAAAAATCTTGGAAATTGTTGCATGTTGCATTTGTATTTTTGTTTCAATATAGTTCACATCAATAACAATTGAGTGAAAAGGCTTGTTATTTACAGACTACTGAGACACGGCTATAGTGTCTCTTCGCCTTACATCATAGATATCTCCCACTTCCTTTCCCAATTAGCTAGTTTGTGAGCTGCTTTGAGGCTATGTAATTGCACTGATAATAAGAATACAAAATATCCACAAATAAACCCAACTGCACTCGAGTCCTCTGATCAAACAAAAAGGAGAAATAAACAAGATAACCCTTTTGGGAACCGCAAACAATTGCTTTGATGAGTTTGTGTTAGCGGGAAACTGAGTATATACTCTGCAAAAACAAAACAATCATACAGTAACTTAATTTAAGTAACTCATCGGAAAAGTCAACCAAAACCATGGTTGGCTCCCCAAAGCTTTGTTATGGCACCATCCCCGGTACCTGCTGCTCTCAAACCACCGTAGACTGTGCAGTTGATTAACATACAGAATTGGCTCAGGTGAAACCCCGGCGCAGATATGGAGATGCACTGCCTGAGTTATATCGGCTAAGGAAGCGTAGTTGGGAAAGAAATCTTCTCATAGTTAGTCAACTAAAAAAACCTTGACAAGCTTCAAAGCTGCATGGGACTCAAAAAAAAAGTCCCTCAGAAAGTATTCATACCCTTTGATTCTTCCACTTTTTTTGGTTACAGCCTGAATTCAGAAATGAATAAATCGATTTTTTTCTCAACTATCTACACAGAATATCCCATAATAACAAAGTGGATAATTTTTTTTGGAATACAGAAATATCAGATGTACACATCCGAGTCAATACTTTGTAGAAGCACTTTTGGCGGTGATTACAGCTGTGAGTCATTTGGGGTAAGACTCTAATAGCTTTCCACACCTGGATTGTACAATATTAGCCAATTATTCTTTTAAAAATTCTTCAAGCTCTGTCAAGTTGATTATTGGTCATTGTTAGCCATTTTCAAGTCTTACCATTGATTTTCAAGACAATTTCTGTCAAAACTGTAACTAGGCCACTCAGGAACATTCAATGTTGTCTTGGTAAGCAACTCTAGCGTGGACTTGGCCTTGTGTTTTAGGTTATTGTCTTGCTGAAAGGTGAATTCGTCTCCCAATGTCGGTTGGAAAGCAGACTGAACCAGGTTTTGCTTTAAGATTGTGCCTATGCTATTCCGTTTCTTTTCATCCCAAAAACACCCTAGTCCTTGCCGATGACAAGCATACCCATAAAATGATGCAGCCACCACCATGCTTGAAAATATGAAGAGTGATACTCAGTGATGTGTTGTTGGATTTGCTCCAAACATTGCACTTTGTATTCAGGAGTTTCACTTAAGTGCCTTGTTGCAAACAAGATGCATGTTTTGTAATATTTGTATTCTGTACAGGCTTCCTTTTTTTCAGTCTGTCATTTAGATCAGTATCACTTTTTTAAAATCACCATAGGCCTCCTGGTGAGATCCCTGAGCAGTTTCCTTCTTCTCCGGCAACTGAGTTAGGAAGGACACTTGTATCTTTGTCGTGATTGGGTGTATCGATACACCACCCAAAGCCTAATAACTTCCTGATTTATTTTACACATCTACCAAAGGGTGCCAATCGGTGCCTTTCTTTGTAGTTGAATCTGTGCTTGAAACTCACTAAAAGGCATGATGGTGGTTATCTGGGTCTGGGAAACTGGCCCATAGATTCCTATTCAGACATTATGAGACTGTTATCCCTTAGACTCTAAGGTTTATAGCCATTGAGTACTGTAATGAAAATAGACTACACAATGACTGGCATTTGAAAAATAAATAAAGGATTATATTTGTCCAGAAATAGTCGCTTTATTGCTTTGGTATTTATTTGATTTAGCCATGTTTAGTTATGCAAGGACTAGACAGCAAATATCCTGTGATGTCCAGTTTCACAATGCCCATATTGGACAAAATCATCTCTGTATTATTCTATCTACCGACAACACCCCATCACTAAACCTTAAGAACATGAAGAGTAAACCAATCAGATTCAGATTATGGGACGGTCACAGTAAAGTAGGAAATAGGAAAAGAAAATAGGAATAGATAAGAGACAGACAATTATCGGCCAGCGTGTCCGTGTTACTTCATGAGTTTCTGGATTACCAGTTTTACCAGTTAAACTGTAATAGTCAATGCACAGGTTAGAATTATCTTTACATTAGATCTGTCATGCTTGGCCACACCTGCTCCAGCTCCCCCTCCCTGGCACTCGAAGGCGACAGGCTCCCCAGCATTACGCACTCCTGCCGCCATCATTATGCACACCTGCCTATCCCCCGTCACGTGGAGACTACGCGGCAGGCTGACTACCTGTTATGCGAGTGCAGCAAAGAGCCAAGGTAAGGTGCTAGCTAGCATTAAGCTTATCTTAGAAAAAACAATCAATCTTAACACATTCACTAGTTAACAATACATGGTTGATGATATTACTAATCTATCTAGCTTATCCTGCGTTGCATATAATCTATGCGGTGCCTGTTAATTTATCATTCAATCACTGCCTACTTCGCCAAACGGGTGATTTAACAAGAGCATTCGCGAAAAAAGCACGGTCGTTGCACCAATGTGTACCTAACGATAAACATCAATGCCTTTCTTAAAATCAATACACAAGTTTTTTTTTTTTTTTACCTGTATATTTAGTTAATATTGCCTGATAACATGAATTTCTTTTAACTAGATAAATTGTCACTTCTCTTGTGTTATTTGCAAGCAGAGTCAGGGTATATGCAGCAGGTTTTGGCTGCCTGGCTAGTTGCAAACTGTGTGAAGACCTTATGACATAAGGATATGGCAGACTTATGCCCCCTTTGGAAGAATTGGGTACCCCTAGTAAACTGAAAAAGAAAATCTGTCAAAAATTGCTAATATATGCATATAATAATTATTATTGGATAGAAAACACTCTAAAGCTTCTAAAACCGTTGGAATTATGTCTGCAACTTTGACGTCATCGCCCCCACCCTTCCCAACCAGTTATGATTCTGGGGAGACTTTCTATGTCTTCCACTAGATGTCCTCATTCAGTAGAGCTTTTTTTAATCGTTCAAATCCCGCGAGAATTGGCCCTATGGGAGTGAAATTAGTGTGTGCCATGAGAAAATATGTTGTGCGTTGTGGCGCGAATTGGTCCCAGCCATTCCTTTGTTCCAGCACTCAAAAGAAGGACAAGCAAAGACCGGTTGAATTGAAAATTGTTTTGTATGTCTATAACATCCTAAAGCTTGATTCTGCACTTAGTTTGACCAGTTTAGTCGACATATAATATGTAATTTTGAAGTTTTGATGCGCAACTTTTCCGGACCAGAGGACATTTTGGGTGCATTTCAGCTGATGTTATTAGCAGTAGCTAATACAAAGACGCAAGACTTGAAACCAAACGATGTATTGGGTAAGTATGAACCTTTCCAGAACATTCTGAACGAAGACCATCGAAGGTAAGGGAATATTTATGCTGAAATCTGTGTTTCTGTTGACTCCAACATGTAGCTTATATCTGAGCGCCGTCTCAGAATATTGAATAGTGTGCGATTTCTGTAACGTTAAAAATAAATGTAACAAAGCGATTGCATAAAGAAGCAGTGTATCTTTCTAACTATATGTAGAACATGTATATTTAGTCAAAGTTTATGATGTCTATTTACGTTATCTTGCCGCGCTACCTAGATTTCCTGAGGACATTTTTGAGTAATTTCTGAATATGAACTCAATGTAAATGGACATTTATGGATATAAATGGCATATTATTGAGAGAAAAAAATGTACTGTCTAACATGTCCTATTACTGTCATCTGATGAAGATTTTCAAAAGGTTAGTGAATGATTTATTTTTTAATCCTGCGTTTGTTGATTGCATGTTTTGGCTATTCAAATGAGCTGTGTCTGGTGGTGGTTTGACATATATATGTGCTATGTTTTCGCCGTAAAACATTTTAGAAATCTGACTTGCTGGCTAGATGAACAAGGTGTTTATCTTTCATTTGAGCTATTGGACTTGTTAATGTGTGGAGGTTAAATATTTCTAAGAATATTTTTGCGTTCCATGCGCCACCGTTCCAGCTGAACGTGGGAGGGTAGATTCCCAAATGGGAACCAGTATCTCTAAAGAGTCATTGAAGGTTGTGCAATGTAACAGCAATATTTAGACATAGGCATGCCACCCGTTAGATAAAATACGGAATGGTCCGTATTTCACTGAAATAATAAACGTTTTGTTTTCGAAATGATAGTTTCCGGATTTGACCATATTAATGACCTAAGGCTCGTATTTCTGTGTGTTATTATATTATAATTAAGTCTATGATTTGATAGAGCAGTCTGACTGAGCAGTGGTAGGCAGCAGCAGGCTCGTAAGCATTCATTCAAACAGCACTTTCCTGCATTTGCCAGCAGCTCTTCACTCTGCTTCAAGCATTGCGCTGTTTATGACTTCAAGACTATCAACTCCCGAGATTAGGATGGCAATGCTAAAGTAACTATTAGTACATCTAATAGTCAAAGGTATATGAAATACAAATGGTATAGAGAGAAACAGTCCTATAATAACTACAACCTAAAACTTCTTACCTGGGAATATTGAAGACTCATGTTAAAAGGAACCACCAGATTTCATATGTTCTGAGCAAGGAACTTAAACGTTAGCTTTTTTACATGGCACATATTGAACTTTTATATTCTTCTCCAACACTTTGTTTTTGCATTATTTAAACCAAATAGATTATTATTTCATTATTTATTTGAGACTAAATAGATTTTTATTGATGTATTATATTAAGTTAAAATAAGTGTTCATTCAGTATTGTTGTAATTCAAATCAAATCAAAATCAAATGTATTTATAAAGTCCTTCTTGCATCAGCTGATATCTCAAAGTGCTGTACAGAATTGTCATTATTACAAATATATATATAAAAATTGTCCGATTAATCAGTATATCCTGTTTTTGGTCCTTTATGAAAAATCATAATTGGTTGACCGCTAGTCATTACCTCCCCTATATTTGTCTGTTCCCAAGCTCTGTCCCTCCGCTTCAGGATTAATGTTTGTATGTTGTTTTGTTACCCGGTGCTGACGCTGTTCCTGTCTTGTTCCATGTCTGTTCCCAATTAAATCTTGACTCCCCGTACCTGCTTCTCTACTCCAGCATCGGTTCTTACAGAACGCAGCAACCATCAAACGAAGCATCGGGGAGTGCTGGCCTTCCAGTTGGTGGTGACGTCGGGTCCGGGGGCTGATGGAACCGGGGGTGCCTAAGCCAGCTTGTCGGGCCGGGTGGCGCACCTAGAGGGGGAGGGGGGAGGCACTTTCATGCCTGCTTCAACTCCCCCTCCCTGGTGTTTGAAGGCGCAAGGCTCCCCACCATTACGCACTCCTGCCACCATCATTACGCACACCTGCCATCCCACGTCACGTGCATCAGCGATTATTGGACACACCCGGACTCTATCACCTGTGTCATTACCTCCCCTATATCATTCTGTTCCCAAGCTCTGTTCCCCACTTCAGGATTAATATTTGTATGTCGTTATGTTACCCGGTGCTGACTCTGTTCCAGTTTTGTTCCATGTCTGTTCCCAATTAAATGTTGACGCCCCGTACCTGCTTCTCTACTCCAGCGTCGGTTCTTACAATATCACTGTCTGTGAATTATACCCTTCAGCCCTGTGCTATGCAATCTCTAACACGCAACCCAAACCGGCTGCACGTGTGCGCCATCGTGCATAAATTTAATTTGTCCCCCTACACCAAACGTGATCACGATACGCAGGTTAAAATATCAAAACAAACTCTGAACCAACATTAATTTGGGGACAGCTTGAAAAGCATTAACGATGTCTGGCAATTTAGATAGTTAGCTTGCACTTTCTAGATAATTTGTCCTATTTAGCTAGCTTGCTGTTGCTAGCTAATTTGTCCTGGGATATAAACATTGAGTTGTTATTTTACCTGAAATGCACAGGGTCCTCTACTCCAACAATTAATCCACACATAAAACGGTCAACCGAATCGTTTCTAGTCATCTCTCCTCCTTCTAGGCTTTTTCATCTTTGAATTTATATGGTGATTGGCATCTACACTTTCATAGTATTACCACGACGACCGGCAAAACAGTTTGTCTTTCAATCACCCACGTGGGTATAACCAATGAGGAGATGGCACGTGGGTACCTGCTTCTATAAACCAATGAGGAGATGGGAGAAGCAGGACTTGCAGCGCGATCTGCGTCAGAAATAGAAAGGAGTTCTACTTTAGCCCTTTAGCCCAGACACTTGTTGGCGCGTGCGAGCAGTGTGGGTGCAATAATTGAATAACAAGGATTTCTACATTTATTTTGCAGCGCTCGTGCACGCGACGGGTCCGGTCTGGTCAGCATGTAACAGTTATTTTACAATGCTGCAGTATCTAAGGTCAAATATACAGTGTGGCCCATATACAGTATAATCTATTAATCTATACCTACAAACAACAGTTAAGACATTTTTACAGTATAGCCATCATCTCTATGTAACCCGGTTATTACACCACCAACTCTTTTCACAGCCCTGATTGGCCTTATGACAGACATATCAGTTTCATACAACACTCCTATGGAAACGAGAGAGAAAAATGCGTCCCAAATGGCACCCAATTCCCTACACAGTGCACTACTTTTCACAGCCCTATGGCCCCTTTTGGAATAGGGTGCCATTTGGGACGCAGCCAGTGAGTGCTCCTACAGTGTCTTTAAGTGCTTCTATACATGCGTCTGTGAGCATAGTGTGCTGTCAAAAAATAAAGAACAGCCATGCAAGCCAGCAGATGGATCGCAGTTTGGCTTGCCAGGAATTATTTCCTTCATTCTATTAAAGGGGCCATCTGGGAATAGTGAATACATTTTTACATTTTAAAAAGTGGTGGCCACTTTGTTTTTGTTTGAATCTCAGATTGCCCCTTTAAATACCCAGCTCTCTGTCAACACTGCCACGGTAATGAGGCCAAGGTAATGAGGTTTCACTTGAAGTTGATCAGACCCATTTTCGGAGAATTTTACAGGGCTCATGTTGTAAGGGGCTTAGGGAGAGGAAAAGCAAAGGCTTTCCTGAGCGACTATTATTGTTATCATCCGCATTTGATTACCTTTGGTACTGTCCTCTCCGATTTGGTTATCTTTTTATAGAATGAATTTACAAAGGAGCTAATATGTAGTTAAGCAAAGACTGCAACTAGCCATCAGTCTATGTGATGTGTCGTAACATATCTTTTTGTTTCAAACCATTTTCCGATTTCTTTTTACACATTGTATTGGTTTGAGGAACTCTGAATGTATGTATTGCAATCCAAATCCTAATTTCTACTTTATATCTATTTATATAAGGATTTTAGATGTGGTGGTCTAGAGATGCCTGATGTCCTATGACTCAATCAATCAAGTGGTTAGAATTTCTCCTCCAGTTGCTTGCTATACCTTGGGACCAATTGCACAGAAGTGGCATAGATTTCTCATGGGCTAGACGAGGAAACATCTAATAAAATCTGCAGCAGCACTCTAATCCTGACATTGAGCTATCCTTCACTGCGATAGGTTCAGGGCTGTGCATGACCAGTTTTCCGTTCATTAGGGGGAACAGTTTTCAAAATGGAGTGAAACTGAGAAGCACCACTGTACCTGAACATGTCCAATAAGAATGCTGATTTCTGTTTTCCATTGGAAAATGGTTTGCAACTATGTGCTCTACTGAACATGACCCTGAGCAGATGGAAGAGCTCCCCTCTCTGACCTTCAACTCCTCCATCCTGACCTTAACAGAGATAACCTGTACTCCACTCCTGCAGAGTGCAAACACTGCATTCCCATATCTTCTGTAATAGACTCCTAACTGCACTGATTGATACACCTTGCAGCCTCACCTAAAGTATATGACATACTGTATAGTGGGATATTGGTTCATTACTGGGCTTCAAACTTTGACTGATTGAAGTTCAAGCATCACACTATCAGCAGCAATCAGTCCAGTCACCTTGGCTTGGGGAAGGTGAGCTTTAAAACATGTGTGTGCTGGCAACCTGGCTACCATTGATTAATATGTTCAAGTGGAGCTGCTGATGCAAGCGCTTTCGAGGATTTCAGCCTTGCGGCGTCGAACATATACAGTGGGGCAAAAAAAGTATTTAGTCAGCCACCAATTGTGCAAGTTCTCCCACTTAAAAAGATGAGAGAGGCCTGTATTTTGTATCATAGGTACACTTCAACTATGACAGACAAAATGAGAAAAAAAATCCAGAAAATCACATTGTAGGATTTTTTATGAATTTATTTGCAAATTATGGTGGAAAATAAGTATTTGGTCAGCTACAAAAAAAGCAACATTTCTGGCTCTCACAGACCTGTAACTTCTTCTTTAAGACGCTCCTCTGTCCTCCACTCGTTACCTGTATTAATGGCACCTGTTTGAACTTGTTATCTGTATAAAAGACACCTGTCCACAACCTCAAACAGTCACACTCCAAACTCCACTATGGCCAAGACCAAAGAGCTGTCAAAGGACACCAGAAACAAAATTATAGACCTGCACCAGGTTGGGAAGACTGAATCTGCAATAGGTAAGCAGCTTGGTTTGAATAAATCATCTGTGGGAGCAATTATTAGGAAATGGAAGACATACAAGACCACTGATAATCTCCCTCGATCTGGGGCTCCACGCAAGATCTCACCTCGTGGTGAAAATGATCATAAGAACGGTGAGCAAAAATCCCAGAACCACACGGGGGGACCTAGTGAATAACCTGCAGAGAGCTGGGACCAAAGTAACAAAGTCTACCATCAGTAACACACTACGCCGCCAGGGACTCAAATCCTGCAGTGCCAGACGTGTCCCCCTGCTTAAGCCAGTACATGTCCAGGCCCATCTGAAGTTTGCTAGAGAGCATTTGGATAATCCAGAAGAAGATTGGGAGAATGTCATATGGTCAGATGAAACCAAAATAGAACTTTATGGTAAAAACTCAACTCGTCGTGTTTGGAGGACAAAGTTGCATCCAAAGAACACCATACCTACTGTGAAGCATTGGGGTGGAAACATCATGCTTTGGGGCTGTTTTTCTGCAAAGGGACCAGGACGACTGATCCGTGTAAAGGAAAGAATGAATGGGGCCATGTATAGTGAGATTTTGAGTGAAAACCTCCTTCCATCAGCAAGGGCATTGAAGATGAAATGTGGCTGGGTCTTTCAGCATGACAATGATCCCAAACACACCGCCCGGGCAACGAAGGAGTGGCTTCGTAAGAAGCATTCCAAGGTCCTGGAGTGGCCTAGCCAGTCTCCAGATCTCAACCCCATAGAAAATCTTTGGAGGGAGTTGAAAGTCCGTGTTGCCCAGCAACAGCCCCAAAACATCACTGCTCTAGAGGAGATCTGCATGGAGGAATGAGCCAAAATACCAGCAACAGTGTGTGAAAACCTTGTGAAGATTTACAGAAAACGTTTGACCTCTGTCATTGCCAACAAAGGGTATATAACAAAGTATTGAGATAAACTTTTGTTATTGACCAAATACTTATTTTCCACCATAATTTGCAAATAAATTCATTAAAAATCCTACAATGTGATTTTCTCGATTTTTTTTCTCATGTTGTCTGTCATATTTGAAGTGTACCTGTGATGAAAATTACAGGCCTCTCTCATCTTTTTAAGTGGGAGAAATTGGTGGCTGACTAAATACTTTTTTGCCCCACTGTACTTTATCATCAACGTAAAGCCAGCCGCTTGGTGTAGTGCACTTTACAGGGAATAGTGTAACATTTCAGACGCAGCCGTGATAGACAATAGACGGCTTTATAGGTGACGGGAGTTGGGAGAGAAGCCCGCACATCATGCGTCTTGAAAGGTCAAACCATAGTGTAAATGCACATATGCCATATAAGTAGTCAATGAGACACATGGCTGTGGTAAAGGTCGCTGGAACTGTTCGCAGTCACACAGATGTATCATATTCCCGACAGCATTAAAGGGGAATGGAAACACTTTAGGAAGTATATCTAAGCAAGATATCTATTCAATCCACTAATACTAAACATGTGCATTTAACATAAAAACATCTCTATATTTAGTATTTTGATCGCCGACAAGGTTTATTTGAGCTAAGGTCAGCGCCATTTTAAATTGCCATAGTAAAGACTGACGCCAGTGCGTCACTGGCAGGAATCAGCAAATTGTCTGTGGTATTGAGTTTTTGTGCGGGGAGTGAATCGAAGAGAGTGAGGTTAGGGGTGGACAACGATGATGGCAACAGCAAGTAGTGATTCAAACATGAACTGTATAGCGCCAGGCTGTATGAATTGGCTCAAAGAAAATCCCTCGGTAAACTACCATTGGCTGCCCAAGGACCTACAACTTTTATAGAAGTGGCTCCATGTCCTGAAGAGGAAGGACGTGCCAGCTCGAGCTAGCAGGATATGCATACAGCATTTCGCGGATGCAGAATTCGCGATGAAGGGCACTTTCGATGTTATGGTGTAGGGGTTACCGAACGACCATCATCAAAATCGCTGACTTTGGAGTCAAGCAAAAGCGACTGAACGGAGGAGGTGACGCGAGTCAATGCAATGGAGCCTGAGGTAACATTAACCGGTCATGACTTTTGTTGACAAGGCTAGCATCAGACACTGGACAACTTTGTGTAACACCCCCCAGCAAATAGCGTTAGTAAGCAACTCAACTGCAACTAAAATTGCAACACAGTTTATCCATGTACCCCTGTTATTAGGTAACGTTAGTTAATGTAGTTAGCTTCCACCTCAGATAGTCAAGTACTGTAATACATTTTGCTGACAGATTTGTTTTTGTAATGTTTTGTTAGGTCCATCTCATTTAGCTAGACTGAAGTTGACATAGCTAATGTTTGCTGAAAAATAAATGTGTGTGTGTGTGTGTGTGTGTGTGTGTGTGTGTGTGTGTGTGTGTGTGTGTGTGTGTGGACAAAGCATACAAGACAGGTAGCTTGTTAATGCCAACCGATATATTTGGGTTCTGTTGTATTAACAAAACGTTTGTTTGTTTTCAGGATGACATCTTCATCCCTGAAAACGTTTTCATCCTGGGGGAGACTGTGCAGGAGGCAGGTGGTACATGCAAATCCATATTATTTAAAAGGCTATTGTTTATTTCAAGTATATGCTGTGATTCTTGAATATAACTATAGCCTAATAGATGCCATAATTGTTTTCTACCAACAAGAAAGAACGGTTAGTACTGCTTGCCAAACTGACCCCTGGGTGCCTGTGCTGCCGTGGAGAAGAAGTCCACCGAGACCATCGCTAAAGAGCTCGGGGCCCATCTAGATTGCGCTCATGACCACCAGTATACAACCGAGTCCTGCCCCTAAACGCCACAGATGGAGCTGACAGAGAGTAAGATCAGTGAAGACCATAAATCTCTGTCGGGGGTCAAAGACGAGACTTGTAAATTTGATGTCCGAAGGCCATTCATTTCACATAAAAAGATAAATTAACACCCATGGCATAATTGTGTTAAGTGTTTGCAACAATATATAGAATAATGGGTGACATACTGTATCTAAAAAATATTTAAAAACTTGAATAACCTTTGTCCAGACTTTTGCGCTTCATCAATATCATTCAGTTTAACAACGGTAAAAAGCCATTTTAAAGCATATCACATGATGGTAATCACAGAAGACCCACAAAGAAGACCCATTGAAGACCCTCTATCAATGTGATGAGGTGAGTAAATCTCTCTGAAATATTTGATGATTTCACCTTTTCACCCTCAAATAACCTTTGTAAAAAAAACGCATGTCCTTCAGTACAACACAGAAAACATATTAAATATGAAAAGTAAGGATAATCTTTGTAGGTCAAGGTCATTACTTTATATAGGTGACCAAGGAATGAAATCCGTCCTTCAGTATCACGCTTTTGTGCTTCAGCACAACAAAAGTTTCATGTTATACCACAATGTCACTCATTACACTGAATGACAGTAGCTGTGTTATCCCATGTTTTCACTAGTTTACAACATTTAATAATGCAATTCATATTTACTTGTTGTATGAATACGGAATATCATCATTTTAAACTATTTTATGGCATTTTAAGGTATTCCAGAGCGGTTTACTACAAAACGAAGGAATTCAAAACTCTGCAACTCTGACTGGGAAAAGTTTACAGAGCTTTATTAGTCCAAATTACAAGTTACACACCAGTTAGGCTACATAATACTACATATGCTTACACAATAAAACGACATACACAAGCATTCTAAAAATAAATCCATGTTTTAAAGATGATATTGAATGATGAGTTCAGTTTGAGAACATTCAAGAGTTGCATTTGATGTTCAGACAATGGATTTGGTTAATATTCTGATGTTCAGAATAAGGAAATGTTTTTGTTTTTTTTGGTGGAATAATTTCTTTCAAATGCCATGATATTACTTTGAGAAAGATATCCACTGTTTCATGATGATTTTAAGCAAAACTATTTTTTTGCACAATGTTTATGGAATGTTTTTTAATTTATGCTTTGTTTGAAATGTTAAATTCTTATTTAATCCTAAGTTAATTAAATTGTACCTCATAGTAAAACCCATCTTCTTTATGTGTGTGGCGTATGGGTAATTTCTCTCTCTCGCTAGAATAGAACCGATCGACAGTTGAAGACAGAAGTTTGCATACACCTTAGCCAAATAAATTTAAACTCAGTTTTTCACAATTCCTGACATTTAATCCAAGTAAAAATTCCCTGTCTCAGGTCAGTTAGGATCACCACTTTATTTTAAGAATGTATAATGTCAGAATAATAGTAGAGAGAATGATTTACTTGATCTTTTATTTCTTTCATCACATTCCCAGTGGGTCAGAAGTTTACATACACTCAATTAGTATTTGGTAGCATTGCCTTTAAATTGTTTTACTTGGGTCAAATGTTTTGGGTAGCCTTCCACAAGCTTCCCTCAATAAGTTGGGTGAATTTTGGCCTATTCCTCCTGACAGTGCTGGTGTAACTGAGTCAGGTTTGTAGGCCTCCTTGCTCGTCAACGCTTTTTCAGTTCTGCCCACAAATGCTCTATGGGATTGAGGTCAGGGCTTTGTGATGGCCACTCCAAAACCTTGACTTTGTTGTCTTTAAGCCATTTTGCCACAACTTTGGAAATATGCTTGGGGTCATTGTCCATTTGGCAGACCCATTTGCGACCATGCTTTAACTTCCTGACTGATGTCTTGAGATGCTGCTTCAATATATCCACATAATTTTCCGTCCTCATGATGCCACCTATTTTGTGAAGTGCACTAGTCCCTCCTGCAGCAAAGCAACCCCACAACATGATGCTGCCACCCCCTTGCTTCACGGTTGGGATGGTGTTCTTCAGCTTGCAAGCCTCCTCCTTTTTTCCTCCAAACATAACGATGGCCAGTATGGCCAAACAGTTCTATTTTTGTTTCATCAAACCAAAGGACATTTCTCCAAAAAGTACGATCTTTGTCCCCATGCAGTTGCAAACCGTAGTCTGGCTTTTTTTATGGCAGTTTTGGAACACTGGCTTCTTCCTTAATGAGTGTCCTTTCAGGTTATGTCAATATAGGACTTGTTTTACTGTGGATATAGATACTTTTGTACCTGTTTCCTCCAGCATCTTCACAAGGTCCTTTGCTGTTGTTCTGGGACTGATTTACACTTTTCGCACCAAAGTATGTTCATCTCCAGGAGACAGAACGCCTTGGGAGAAACCTTCTCCCAAGGATGAACCAGACTTGTGGCGGTCTACAATTTTTTTTCTGAGGTCTTGGCTGATTTCTTTTGATTTTCCTATCGTCATGCAAAGAGGCACTGAGTTTGAAGGCGGGCCTTGAAATACATCCACAGGTACACCTCCAATTGACTCAGATGATGTCAATTAGCCTATCAGAAGCTTCTAAATCCATGACATCATTTTCTGGAATTTTCCAAGCTTTTTAAAGGCACAGTCAACTTAGTGTATGTACACTTCTGACCCACTGGAATTATGATACGGTGAATTATTGTTGAAAAAATAGCTGTGTCATGCACAAAGTAGATGTCCATACCGACTTGCCAAAATTACAGTTTTTTAAGTGGTTAAAAAACTAGTTGTAATGACTCCAACCTAAGTGTAAGTAAACTTCCGACTTCAACTATAAGTACAGCTAGCTTGCACAATGTAAAGATCTTGTTCTGTTTTTTACACAGTTTTATAACTTAAAAAATAGATAAAAGAAAAATGCTATTGCTGCTACTAATAATAGTTCATAGGATCCTTATTGTTATTGCTAAAGGAATCACATTTAATCCATATTTGTGTCCCGTAGTGATATGTGTCATTTAGGGTAACAAAACATTGTCATACAGTATAACACCAGTATTTTATATTAAAACACAATAACTTTGTTTTGTTGACTCAGAGAGACAAAAACAAATCTCAAAGGATTAAGTGAAATATATTTTTATAGATTTTAGCAGGATGTTTTTGTAAAAAACCTGTGACACATCAAATATGAGGGAGTCAAAATAAAATAATGTCAGTTTTTCTGGGTAGTTATATTTCTGCCCGTCTAAGCATGGATATGTAACCTTGTGATTATAACACTTAGTTTTATGAATTACATTTTACTAAGGTTCATTCATATGAATCACAATACAAATGATTTATTATTTTTGATTATAACTAATAATAGGGCATAGGTGACTCTCCAATGAACATAAAAAAGCATTTCAGGGAATTGTAATTGCTGTTTAATTTTATTGTTACTTTGAAAACCTTATATGACTTTGACCCATGAACCTGAGAGCATTGAATCACAATCACAGTGTGAGCCAAGATATACTATCGATTCCTTTGGGGGAGTGGGATGGTGTTCCCGAAAATGGAGAAGGAGCAGGCAATTCAACAGCGAATTCAAAGATGCACCTATCCATAAATGGAATCGAAGTGGAATTGTTTTTCCTCTGATTTATTTTTACCCGTTGTCCCGGTTCTGCTGTTTCGACTCTCTCTCTCTCTCAACCGATGAATGCTCAGCTATGAAAAGCCAACTGACATTTGCTCCTGAGGTGTTGAACTGTTGCACCCTCTATAACCACTGTGGTTATTATTCTGTTGTAAAAATATATTTTTCTAAAATATATTTGATTGTTTGATGTTCTGCATGCTGTGTATTCACTAACAGTCTGAGTGATGGGACATTTTTATAGTATCTGTAACATATTTTGGTGTGTATTTAATCTGCATCTTAACTTCTTAAAGTAGCAATCAGCAGTAGAAACAATAACAAAGTGTCTACCTGCTCCTCTTTCAGTAAAAAACTGAGGGATGGGGCTGGAGAAATGTAACCACTCTCAAATTCATAGACAGAGCTATAGATGCAAGGACTGACCATTCATGATATCAAAAATGTAAGCCTGTTTCTATGATCTGTTTCCCCTACCATGTACCCGTTTGCTTTGGATAAAGGCATCTGCTAAATGGCATATTTTATTCAAGTCTACTTTGACTCTGCCAACTAGCTGCCCAGTGCCGTTACCATTCTTTCAAATAGAAGGCAGCCAAAGATAGTTGAACTCACTACTCTAGTGACAGGGACACAGGATTAGTGCGCACTGAAAGTAGTTTTAATGGATATCAATGGATATACAGTACCAGTCAAAAGTTTGAACACACCTACTCATTCAAGGGTTGTTCTTTATTTTTACTATCTTCTACGTTGTAGAATGATAGGGAAGATATCAAAATTATGAAATAACACATATGGAATCATGTAGTAACCAAAAAAGTGTTAAGCAAATCCAAATATATTTTAGATTTTAGATTCTTCAAAGTAGCCACCCTTTGCCTTGATGACAACTCTGCACACACTTGGCATTCTATCAACCAGCTTCACCTAGAATGCTTTTCCAACAGTCTTCAAGGGGTCCTACATATGCTGAGCATTGTTGGCTGCTTTTCCTTCACTCGGTGGTCCAATTCATCCCAAAACATCTACATTTGGTTTAGGCCGGGGTGATTGTGGAGGCCAGGTCATCTGATGCAGCACTTCTTCTAGGTCAAATAGCCCTTTACACAGCCTGGAGGTGTGTTTTGGGTCGTTGTCCTGTTGGAGAAAAAAAAGCGCAAACCACAAAGCGCAAACCAGATGGGATGGTGTATCACTGCAGAATACTGTGGTAGCCATGCTGGCAAAGTGTGCCTTGAATTCAAAATAAATCACAGACAGTGTCACCTGCAAAGCACCATCACACCTCCTCCTCCATGCTTCACTTTGGGAACCACACGTGCAGAGATCATCCGTTCAACTACTCTGCGTATCACAAAGACATGGTGGTAGGAACCAAAAATCTCAAATTTGGACCATAGGACAGATTTCCACTGCTCTAAAATCCAATGCTCATGTTTCCTGGCCCAAGTAAGTCTCTTCCTATTATTGGGGACCTTTAGTAGTGGTTTCTTTGCAGCAATTCCACCATGAAGGCCTGATTCACGCAGTCTTCTCTGAACAGTTGATGTTGAGATGTGTCTGTTACTTGAGCTGCAATCTGATGTGCAGTTAACTCCAATGAACTTATCCTCTGCAGCAGAGGTAACTGGGTCTTCCTTTCCTGTGGCGGTCATCATGAGAGCCAGTTTCATCAAACCAGTTTCATGGTTTTTGCGACTGCACAAATCTTCCTGATTGACTGACCTTCATGTCTTAAAGTAATGATGGCCTGTTGTTTCTCTTTGCTCATTTGAGCTGTTCTTGCCATAATATGGACTTGGTCTATTAACCAAATCTTCTGTATACCACACCTACCTTATTACAACACAACTGATTGTCTCAAAAGCATTAAGAAGAAAAGAAATTCCACAAATTAACTTTTAACATGGCACACCAGTTAATTGAAATGCATTCCAGGTGACTGAAGTTGATTGAGATGAAGCTGAAGCTTCATGAAGCTGATTGAGAGAATACCAAGAGTGTGCAAAGCTGTCATCAAGGCAAATGGTGGCTCATTTGAAGGATGTCCAATAGAAAATATGTTTTGATTTGTTTAACACTTTTTTGGTTACTACATGATTCCATATATGTTATTTCATAGTTTTGATGTCTTCACTAGTATTCTACAAGGTAGAAAATAGTAAAACATGAAAACCCATGAATGAGTAGGTGTGTCCAAACTTTTGACTGATAATGCATATATATACAGTGGGGAGAACAAGTATTTGAAACACTGCCGATTTTGCAGGTTTTCCTACTTACAAAGCATGTAGAGGTCTGTCATTTTTTATCATAGGTACACTTCAACTGTGAGAGACGGAAGCTCAAACAAAAATCCAGAAAATCACATTGTATGATTTTCAAGTAATTAATTTGCATTTTATTGCATGACATAAGTATTTGTTCACCTACCAACCAGTAAGAATTCCGGCTCTCACAGACCTGTTAGTTTTTCTTTAATTAAGAAGCCCTCCTGTTCTCCACTCATTACCTGTATTAACTGCACCTGTTTGAACTCGTTACCTGTATAAAAGACACCTGTCCACACACTCAATCAAACAGACTCCAACCTCTCCACAATGGCCAAGACCAGAGAGCTGTATAAGGACATCAGGGATACAATTGTAGGCCTGCACAAGGCTGGGATGGGCTACAGGACAATAGGCAAGCAGCTTGGTGAGAAGGCAACAACTGTTGGCGCAATTATTAGAAAATGGAAGAAGTTCAAGATGACGGTCAATCACCCTCGGTCTGGGGCTCCATGCAAGATCTCACCTCGTGGGGCATCAATGATCATGTGGAAGGTGAGGGATCAGCCCAGAGCTACACGGCAGGACCTGGTCAATGACCTGAAGAGAGCTGGGACCACAGTCTCAAAGAAAACCATGAGTAACACACTACGCCGTCATGGATTAAAATCCTGCAGCACACGCAAGGTCCCCCTGCTCAAGCCAGCGCATGTCCAGGCCCGTCTGAAGTTTGCCAATGACCATCTGGATGATCCAGAGGAGGAATGGGAGAAGGTCATGTGGTCTTAAACAAAAATAGAGCTTTTTGGTCTGAACTCCACTCGCTGTGTTTGGAGGAAGAAGGATGAAGAACACCATCCCAACCGTGAAGCATGGGTGGAAACATCATTCTTTGGGGATGCTTTTTTGCAAAGGGGACAGGACGACTGCACCGTATTGAGGGGAGGATGGATGGGGCCATGTATCGCAAGATCTTGGCCCACAAACTCCTTCCCTCAGTAAGAGCATTGAAGATGGGTCGTGGCTGGGTCTTCCAGCATGACAACGACCCGAAACACACAGCCAGGGCAACTAAGGAGTGGCTCCGTAGGAAGCATCTCAAGGTCCTGGAGTGGCCTAGCCAGTCTCCAGACTTGAACCCAATAGAAAATCTTTGGAGGGAGCTGAAAGTCCGTATTGCCCAGCGACAGCCCCGAAACCTGAAGGATCTGGAGAAGGATCTGAAGTGTGTGCAAACCTGGTCAAAAACTACGGGAAACGTATGATCTCTGTAATTGCAAACAAAGGTTTCTGTATCAAATACCTGTTCTCGCCACTGTATGTTTTTTCCTCTGAAAAATTGGGGGGCCAAATAAAATCACCTGCGTGCCGAATATGGGTGGGCCGCCTGTTGGGGAACCTTGTTGTATAGTGCTAGCACACACTGTTATTCCTCAAAAGCCATTTTCCCATCTGTCAGCCAAGCAGCCATTGGTGATCAGTTATGTGATATGGTTGGGTGGGAGGATTTACATCTCTGTAGCTTCTGTGCCCATTGAAATAGAAGTAATGTACTAGAATTAAGTAGAATTTAATGGGAATGTCCGCTCTGTGGTCTGGTCCTTTCCATCTGAGGACTCTGCGTTGAGTTAATTAGATTAGCGGGGACAGACAGACCCAGACTGTAAATAGGAGGACATTGAGATATTTAATTGAAGAAGTAGACATTGATATCTTATTGAGGAAGAGTTTATATGAGAGGCTGATCAGACTGGAGTCTCACTGACATTCACACCTGATGAAGGAACAAGGATCTGTTTGCCTCTGAAAGAGGGCCCTGTTTAGGACTGTCCTTAAAAGTTTGGTAGACTGGAAAAAAAGTTGTAGGCCTACAGAGTCTGTCTGCAAGGCAAATTGGGAGTATAAAAATAACATTATGTTAGAGATTCATTCGAAAACGTAAAATGTATTGTTTGGTGGAGAGGAAAATAATGTCTACAGGGTCAGACAGTTTGGCAAATTTAGAGTATAAAAATGATGTTATGTTGGTGATTCAATTTAACATGAAAATCAAAGACATGGGTTGGTTGCCCAGTAAAAATAAAAAGTGATCTGAGAATGTGCCTGTTGTCTAGCTACTGTTGATGATTGATCTACCATCCGATATGCATAGTTGGTTTTATTTGCATTTCCACTTCGTCATTGTCCAGGTTGTCTTTTCTGCTTAAATTAGAATGCCAATCTCACTGCATTTAAAACTGTCAATCCCTTCACCTCCTAGCCCTGGGTAGCATTCCCTCCTCTCTCTCCATTGGACAAATGCCAGACTTACCTCAAGCAATAGGATTAGTGTGATTCACAGGCCGTGGCAGTGTAGAAATGAATCCCCTACTTGCACCTGCATGAGTTTGATTCTCAATGCATTGTGGTGTCTATGTTGATACTGTTTTGAATATACTGCACAAAGAAGGTATGATCATATGCATACACCAGATACACACCCCTGGAATTCAAGAATGGAGAATCCCATGCAAGTAGGCCTGTGCAAGGGCTGAGTAAGTGTTTTGTTGCCTTCGTCGCTTTCAATCTGCGCAGGTAATGTTGGCTATGCGGATGTGATGATTGTATAAGAAAACAGTCATATTTAATTAAACCGATTTAGATTTGACCCTCATTCAAACGTATAATGACAACGCATAATCTTCTCCTAAGTTAGGCTAAATCAGACGAGCCACAAAAATACCGAAAGATTGTCTGAAATGTAACAATGCATTCATGTCCAAGTATCTGGGTTGGGCTTTTAAAGGGATTATCTGTTGTTATTAGCCTATACATTTAAATTAAGAATGCTGTTGCTGTTAAATTGACAGCATTCTTTAAATTAAGAATGCTGTTGTAGAATATAGCTGAACTTTGATTTAGGTGACGACAAGTTCTCTCTGTCATTGGGCTATTTTAAGAACCCTGGAATTGGGATTCTTGAATACAAGCCAAGTGAATGAATCAACAAAATAATTACATAACAATATTTAGCAATAACCCTTTTAATCATAATAGTTAGTAGTGATCGAGAGCTCCAGTGCCAAAATAACCTGCATTTGAAAAAGTATATTGTTCACTAGATATTGTTCTTTACAGGAGTAGTAAACGAAAAACACACACACATACTGCACACACACACTTTTACATTCATCATTTGCTGCTGCTACTCTGTTCTTTATTTCACTCGTATAATTATATAACTTGATGCCTAGTCACTTTACCCTTCTCTCATGTACATATCTACCTCAAATACCTCGTAACTCTGCAAACTGATCTGGTAGGCCTACTGGTAGCCTACTCTCTGTATATAGCTCCATTCTTGAGTATTTTATTTTATTCCTCATGTTACTATTTTATTTGTATTATTATTTCTAAACTCTGCATCGCTGGGAATATATATATATATATATATATATATATATATATATATATATATATATATATAATAATAATAATAATAATAATAATAATAATAATAATAATAATCAAAGTCCCAAGCAGTGAGAGTCTAAAACACAATCTCGGCTGAGCCAACAAAACAACATAGCAGTTAACTGAAACGACAACAATCCTTTTCAAAGCATCTCGCATGCACCTGACATACCTGCGGAAGAATTCGCAGCCACATTTTTTCTGTGCGTTTATTTGCTGATTTCTCCAAACTCCACTCCTTCCTTGCCGCAGCTACTGTGTTACCACGAGATGCCTCCGGTACCAGAGTAGGGATACTCAATCATCACAAGAGAGGATATCACACCACTTTTGGAATGATTCTTGCACACATCAAACACCAACTGTCAGTCAGTTACTTATCGTTATGCATTTTCTCAACTCTGAAGTCCCAATAAGCCTCTAAATTGTCGATCATTATCTTATCGAGATACGTTTGGTTTGATCGGTGTCAGTCCATTTCAGAGGAAATTCAAACGTCTCTTCGGAAATATTGGTTGTACTATGTAGTTCAGTAGTCTATTTCCTTCTGTATTACAACGCTATATATTTCAGTGAATGGACTTTCCAGGGTACCGCGTTTTGCGTGGTTTTAATAATAGCCCTCATGTAAATAACTCTTCTTCTCCGTGTACATTAAACGAACATGACAGGTTCCAATAATTAATTCAGTGGGCCGATTGAAATTCGGTCAGAGATTGAGGTCGGGTCTCGCGAACTTCAAAGCGTTGACAGCCTTTGCATCGTCCTTTCTCAACCCCTCTTCATAACAGTCCTCTCAAGTATTGCTTTTCCGATGTGCGACTGGTCCGGTGCTCCAATATTTATTTTCTTAATGCTGACTTCTCCAAAATACCATTTAACTTGTAATTGCTAGGCAACATACACCACACTCCTGTCTCCGAGGGAAAATATAGTATGAATTAAAAGCTGCCCGCTGCGCTCCAAAAAGTGAAAAGGGAAGAGTGCTTCGCAGGCTCAGTTTCAGAAATCGCGTAATATGATGTGTTTGACACAACTACACCGGTATCCTCTTAACGCAGTGCGGGTCCACAGTCTTTATCGCTCTTGGGGTGTTTCAGCTCCGATTCCACTTCACTCAGTCCGACCGACTGCTTTCAGAATTTGAAATATTTTTTTTGCGGTGTGTCTCTCTCAGCCTCCATAGGCAAATAGAACAAACTCCAGCATGCGATCGCATAGACTATCCTACGTCACTGCACACTTTACGACTCTCCTCTCTTCACTTTTGTTTTTCCTCCTGAGAGCAAATTACCTTATTTTCACTTTTATCAAAACAACATGTTAGACATGCTTCTCGATTTATGGCCAAGGGTACACAACTCCAGGGAGCAGGAAAATGTGTCTGTGAAGCTGTGATATGGTTCAATGAAAGCAATAATTTGCCACTGCTGTATACCCATGTCATCTACTGTATGGGAACATAAAGATAAATAATTATAATGTCATTTAGGCTGGCCACTCAAATAATCCCCTTACCCCTTCTTCTATTTTTCCATTGCACTGCATTATCTCTCCTGATGCCCCAGCATGTGTATAGTTCTCTTACGGAAAAAACACATGATTTCACATGTGAAATTTCTACATGTTTTGCACATGCAAAATTGTATTTCATGTGAATACATGTGGTTTTGGAACACTTTACATGTGATGTGATTTCATATAAAGTTTCATGTGGATTTTCTCGTGATCACAACTTTACACAAGTGGATTAACATTTTCCCATGATACCCTGCAAACAAAAAGTCATTAGGATGTCCACAGAACGCCACAAAATAGCTGCAGTTTTTACCCCGTACATATTAGACACATATATGTTTATTTAAACATTGTTATTCAGCATTTACTCACCTGGGATTAGAATAACTTCTTGCTTCATGGCATTCTGATCTTCCTGCTACGACACCAGTGACTGATTTCACCTGTATTCCCACAATTTGGACTTCATAGTAAATCTCAGCTTTGCATAATACGTTCAAGAAAAACTATTATATTTATCATAGTGGTTCAGGAGTACAGTAAAACGGAATGATATGCCCCACCAACACTATACAGATACCATCAACTTGCTGAGATAAGTAAATTAAATAAACAATGAGAGAATAGTCAGATAACTAAAATAGTGCAGAGATGTATTATAGGTAATGAATCTGTAGGGGACTTCTAAGAATGCTACAGACTTTGTGGTGCAGCAGAAAGATCAGTGTAACCCAAATCCATAGGTTTTTGATTTCAAATCCAAGGTTGAATCATATTGAAAATTCAGTAATAAGTGATTATGTCAAATGTAATCATATTGTTATTGATTTGTACACCTTTTTTATAACACCTTTTTCAAGGTAAGCGTACCACGTAACTTAAAACCCTCCATTCCTGTCAATGTAAATAGTCCGGGTGGCCATTTGATTAATTGTTCAGTAGTCTTATAGCTTGGGGTTAGAAGCTGGTAAGGATCCTTTTGGACTTAGACTTGGCGCTCTGGGACCATTTGCCGTGTGGTAGCAGAGAGAACAGTCTATGACTAGGGGGGCTGGAGTCTTTTCCATTTTTTTGGGCCTTCCTGACACCGCCTAATATATAGTTCCTGGATGACAGGAAGCTTGGACCCAGTGATGTACTCGGCCGTACACACTATCCTCTGTAGTACCTCATGGTGGGATGCTGAGCAGTTGCCATACCAGGCAGTTATGCAACCGGTCAGGATGCTCTTGATGGGGCAGCTGTAGAACTTTTTGAGGATCTGGGGACCCATGCCATTTATTTTCAGTCTCCTGAGGGGGAAAAGGTGTTGTCGTACCCTCTTCATGACTGTCTTGGTGTGTTTGGACCATGTTAGTTTGTTGGTGAAGTGGACACCAAGGAGCTTGAAACTCTCGACCCACTCCACTACAGCCCCATCAAAGTGAATGGGTGCATTTTCGGCTCTCCTTTTCCAGTAATCCTTGATTAGCTATTTTGTCTTGCTCACGTTGAGGGAGAGGTTGTTGTCCTGGCACCACACTGCCAGGTCTCTGACCTCCTCCTTATAGGCTGTCTCATCATTGTCGGTGATCAGGCCTACCACGCTTGTGTTGTCAACAAACTTAATGATGGTTTGGAGTCATGCTTGGCCATGCAGTCGTGGGTGAACAGTGAGTACAGGAGGGGACTAAGCACGCACCCCTGAGGGGCCCCATGTTGAGGATTAGCGTAGCAGATGTGTTGTTGCCTAACCTCACCACCAGGGGGGCAACCCGTCAGGAAGTCCAGGATCCAGTTGCAGGGGGAGGTGTTTAGTCCCAGGGTCTTTAGTTTAGTGATGAGATTTGTGGGCACGATGGTGTTGAATACTGAGCTGTAGTCAATATACAGCATTCTCACATAGGTGTTCCTTTTGTCCAGGTGGGAAAGGGCAGTGTGGAGTATGATTGCGTCATCTGTTGATCGGTTGGGGCGGTATGTGAATTGGAGTGCGTCTAGGGTTTCCGGGATGATGATGTTGATATGAGCCACAGCCAGCCTTTCAAAGCACTTCATGGCTATTGAGGTAGTAGTCATTTAGGCAGGTTATCTTCACTTTCTTGTGCACATGTACTGTGGTGGTCTGCTTGAAACATGTAGGCTTTGGCTGTTTGATGGTTACTCTGAGGGCATAGCGGGATTTCTTATAAGCGTACGGATGAGTGTCCTGCTCCTTGAAAGTGGCAGCTCTAGCCTTTACCTCGGTGCGGATGTTGCTTGTAATGTGGGGACGACATCGTCAATGCACTTATTGATGATGCCGGTGATTGACGTGGTATACTCCTCAATGCCATTGGATGAAAACATATTCCCGAAACATATTCCAGTCTGTTCTAGCAAAACAGTCCTGTAGCTTAGCATCTGACCACTTCCGTATTCTGCGAGTCACTGGTACTTCGTGCTTTAGTTTTAGCTTGTAAGCAGGAATGAGGAGGATATAATTATAGTCAGATTTTGCGAGGCAGAGCTTTGTATGTGTCTCTGTGTGTGGAGTTAAGGTGGTCTACAGTTTTTTCCTCTGGTTGCACATGTAACATGCTGGTAGAAATTTGGTAAAACAGATTTAAGTTTATTTGCATTAAAGTCCCCGGCCACTAGGAGTGCCGCTTCTGGATGAGTATGTTCTTGTTTGCTTATGGCCTTATATAGCTAGTTGAGTACGGTCTTAGTGCAAGCTTCGGTTTGTGGTGGTAAGTAGACAGCTATGAAAAATATAGATGAAAACTATCTCGGTAGATAGTGTGGTCTACAGCTTTTCATGAGTACTCTACCTCAGCTGAGCAATACCTTGAGACTTCCTTAATATTAGACATCACGCACCAGCTGTTGTTGACAAATAGACACACACCCCCACCCTTCATCTTACTAGATGTAGCTGTTTTGTCCTGCCGATGAACGGAAAACCCAGCCAACTGTATATTAACCGTGTCATCGTTCAGCCACAACTCTGTGAAACACAAAATACTACAATTTTGAATGTCCCATTGGTAAGATAGTTTCGATAGGAGATCATCAAGTTTATTCTCCAGTGATTGCAAGTTGGCCAATAGAATGGATGGTAGAGACGGGTTACACACTCGCCAACGAATTCTCACAAGGCACCCCGATCTCTGCCCCCTGTATTTCGTATTTTCTTCAAGCGAATGACAGGGATTTGTGCCTGGTCTCAGAGAAGCAGTATATCCTTCGCGCCAAACTCATTAAAGAAAAAATATTTATCCAGTTCGAGGTGAGTAATCGCTGTTCTGATATCCAGAAGCTCTTTTCGGTCATAAGAGATAGCAGCAACATTATGTACAAATTAAGTTACAAACAATGTGAAGAAACACACAAAATAGCACAGTTGGTTAGGAGACTGTAAAATGGCAGTCATCATCTCCGGCACCATTGTATCCAAATTGCATTTTCATGTGAAAAGTTTTGGTCCAGAAGGGGGCTAGGCCTGCATCTCTGCTAAAGTCTGGCTAAAAGTTTGAAAGGAATAGGAGTCTTATTCTGTACATTTAGCTATTGTTTACTTTTCTAAAGTATACGAACCTTGCCAGCAGGCATACCAGCTAACATAGTTAGACAAGCTAGCTACTGTTCTTTCTCTTGCTAGCTACTCTTGTAGGTACTCGGCAAATGGTGAAAAATCTGTCAATATACCCTTGAGCAAGGCACTTAACCCTAATTGCTCCTGTAAGTTGCTCTTCTAAATGACTAAAATGCACAAATATAAATGTAATTTAATTGATTGACTAAAATGGCTACTTGGTAGCTAGTTATGAGGTTGGGAAACTCTCTGGGCTAGCTAAAGCCAACTTCATGAAATTGATAGGGGGCTAGTAGTATGACAGAGAGGAAAAATTATTATTATTTAAGAAAAATGTAAAGAGGACAAATCTGAGGGGGCATGTGCCTCTGTGCCCCCTATGGGCATTATGCCTCCGCATACACAAACAACAGTTTTGGCCACAAGCCTGTCCTTTATCTCTCCGAGGTAATGTAAGGGGCAGGCTTAAATTCTTTCTTAGAGGAGTTAGAAAGATTGATGAGATGACAAAAGCCTTTTTTAACAAATAGAGTAGGTCTATCTGACATCTCACATATTGCACCACTAAAGCAATGATATCCCAGGTGATGATGTATGGCCTACGTTACGAGGGTATTGGGAAGCTCACTGAATATAAAGATGGAGACATGGGGAGAGGAACACTGTTGCTACCTCACTCTCCAACATCAGTAGAGGAGCAAACTGAAGAGAAGAGGATATTCAGCCTCTCTTGGTGGACAATAGAAGTTAGTTTAACAAATAAGAGAAGAAGGCTTGGAAACCAGATGCATTTGTATTATTTTATTATGAAAAATAATGCCGTATTAGTATAAAATAATATAATATTCCAATTTTTATGAGCATACAATATAGCTCAGTATTGTTACTATTTCTTTTGTAGTGTTTTTTCCTTATCATTATCGAGGGTGCGAATAAGGTGACTGTGTATACTGTATGTCCAAAATAACACAATAATCATCATAAGAATACTTCCAGAAGCACCTTGTGGAGAAGTTAGGGTTTTGAAATAATTTTCTTGTACCACAGTCGGTAGAATATATGTTATATGTTATATGTTGACTTGTGTGTCCTGTAAAGGTCATCATTACCTAATAGTATCTCTGAATCTGCACATTTTGTTAACCTAGGACTGAATCATGATTGTCTCTTTGTGTATAGTGTTTTTAGAACTTTTGGGGGGGGACAATAAAGGACATTCTGTCCCTCAGGGGCACTGTTGTTGATCCTATTGTGCCACCCCAACCCTCATGGCAACCAGGTCACCTGTGAGGCAGTATTCGATGTCCATTCATATTTCAGGAAGTCGGGAGATGCTGTGGAAACTGGCCACTATGAGCAACAGTGAGCGCTGTTACCTTCAAATAGTATTCGGTTTTGCTAGGGTGTTGTGGACGGTATTTAAAAATAATTAGGATCCTCATTTGCTGCTACTAAAGAATCAGCTAGTCTTCAGGAGGTCCACATGAAACATGACATAATACATATTATAAACTGGGTGGTTCTCTTTGCGTCGTGCCTTAGAACAGCCATTAGCCGTGGAATATTGGCCATATACCACACCCCCTCATGCCTTATTGCTTAATTATAAACTGGGTGGTTCGAGCCCTGAATGCTGATTGGCTAACAGCCATGTTATATCAGACCATATACCATGTGTATGGCAAACCATTTATTTTAATGCTCTAATTAAGTTGGTAACCAGTTTATAATAGCAATAAGGCACCTCGGGATTTGTGATATATGGCCAATATACCACGGCTAAAGGCTGTGTCCAGGCACTCCGCATTGCGTCGTGCCTAAGAACAGCCCTTAGACGTGGTATATAATGTACAGAACATCATTGATTAAGATGGGACCGGAGCAGAAGGCAGATGTTTTACATGCCCCTGACCGATTGTGTTTTTTTATTTGTTTATCAGTCCAGAGGTGAGCACTAAGATAGCATTGAATGAGCTGTATTCCACCATAAGCAAACAAGAAAACGCTCACCCATAGGCGGCGCTCCTATAAGCCGGGGACTTTAATGCAGGGAAACCTAAATCAGTTATACCAAATTTCTATCAGCATGTTACATGTGCAACCAGAGGGAAAATAACTCTGGACCACCTATACTCCACATACAGAGACTCATACAAAGTTCTCCCTCGCCCTCCATTTGGCAAATCTGACCATAATTCCTGCTTACAAGCAACAATTAAAGCAGGAAGCCCCAGTGACGAGATCAATAAAAAAGTGGTCAGAGGATGCAGATGCTGAGCTACAAGACTGTTTTGCTAGCACAGAATGGAATATGTTCCGGGATTCCTTCAATGGCATTGAGGAGTACACCACATCTGTCACTGGCCTCATCAATAAGTGCATCGATGACGTCGTCCCCACAGTGACAGTACGTACATACCACAACCAGAAGGCATGGATTACAGGCAGCATCCGCACTGAGCTAAAGGCTAGAGCTGCTGCTTTCAAGGAGCAGGACTCTAACCCGGAAGCCTATAAGAAGTCCCACTATGCCCTCCGACGAACCATCAAACAGGCAAAGCGTCAATACAGAACTAAGATCGAGTCGTACTACACCGACTCTAACGCTCGTCGGATGTGACAGGGCTTGCAAACCATTACAGACTACAAATGGAAGCACAGCCGAGAGCTGCCCAGTGACACGAGCCTACCAGACGAGCTAAACTACTTCTATGCTCGCTTAGAGGCAAATAACACTGAAACATGCATGAGAGCACCAGCTGTACCGGAAGACTGTGTGATGACGCTCTCCGCAGCCGATGTGAGTAAGAACTTTAGACAGGTCAACATTCACAAGGCCTCAGGGCCAGACAGATTACAAGGAGGTGTACTGCGAGCATGCACTGACGAACTAGCAAGTGTCTTCACTGGCATTTTCAATCTCTCCCTGTCCGAGTCTGTAATACCGACATGTTTTAAGCAGACCAGTGCCTGTGCCCAAGAACACTAAGGTAACCTGCCTAAATGACTACCGACCCGTAGCACACACGTCTATAGCCATGAAGTGCTTTGAAAGGCTAGTCATGGCTGACATCAACAACATCATCCCAGAAACCCTAGACCCACTCCAATTTGCATACCGCCCCAACAAATCCAGATGATGCAATCTCTATTGCACGCCACACTGCAGTTTCCCACCTGGACCAAAGGAACACATATGTGAGAATGCTATTCATTGACTATAGCTCTGCGTTCAACACCATCGTGACCTCAAATCTCATCAATAAGCTAAAGACCTTTGGACAAAAACACCTTCTTCTGCAACTGGATCCTGGACTTTCTGACGGGCCGCCCCCCAGGTGGTAAGGGTCGGTAACAACACATCTGCCACACTGATCCTCAACACAGGGGCCCCTCAGGGGTGCATGCTCAGCCCCTTCCTGTACTCCCTGTTAATTCATGACGGCACGGCCAGGCACGACTCCAACACCATCATTAAATTTGCTGATGACACAACAGTGGTAGGCCTGATCACCGACAACAACAAGACAGCCTATAGGGAGGAGGTCAGAGACCTGGCCGTGTGGTGCCAGGACAACGACCTCTCCCTCAACGTGATCAAGACAAAGAGATGATTGTGGACTACAGGTAAAAGAGGACCAAGCACGCCCCCATTCTCATTGACGGGACTGCAGTGGAGCAGGTTGAGAGCTTCAAGTTCCTTGGTGTCCACATCACCAACAAACTAACATTTTTATTACCTTTATTTAATTAGGAAGTCAATTAAGAACAAATTCTTATTTTCAATGACGGCCTATGAACAGTGGGTTCAGGGGTTCAGGGGCAGAATGACATGTTTTTACCTTGTCAGCTCAGGGTTTTGATCTTGCAACCTTTCGGTTATTAGTCCAACACTCTAACCACTAGAATACCTACCACCCCAGCAGGTAGACTAGTGGTCCAAGCATGGTCCAACCACACCAAGACAGTGAAGCGGGCACGACAAAATCTATTCCCCCTCAGGACGCTGAAAAGATTTGGCTTGGGTCCTCAGATCCTCAAAAGTTTCTGACTGGTTGCATCACTGCCTGATATGGCAACTGCTCTGCCTCCGACCGCAAGGCACTACAGAGGGTAATGGGAACGGCCCAGTACTTCACTGGGGCCAAGCTTCCTGCCATCCAGCACCTCTTTAACCAGGCGGTGTCAGAGGAAGGCCCTAAAAAAGACTCCAGCCACCCTAGTCATAGACTGTTCTCTCTGCTACCGCACAGCAAACGGTACTGGAGTGCCAAGTTTAGGTCCAAGAGGCTTCTAAACAGCTTATACCCCCAAGACATGAGACTACTGAACATCTAACCAAAGGGCTACCCAGACTATTTGCATTGCCCGCCCCCCTTTTACGCTGCTGCTACTCCCTGTTGTCTATGCATAGTCACTTTAATAACTCTACCTAAATCTACATATTACCTCAATTACCTCGACTAACCGATACCTCCCTGTATATAGCCTCGCTATTGTTATTTCACTGCTCCTCTTTAATTGTTTGTTACTTTTATTTATTTTTGGGGGGGTGTTTTTTTTTAAACTGCATTGTTGGTTTGGGCTTGTAAGTAAGCATTTCTCTGTTTTCGAGCGTATGTGACAAATAGCTTGATTTGATTATGATTTACACACAATATCTAGGTTTAATACATGTCATGCCCTGACCTGAGTATTCTTTGTTTTCTTTATTGTTTTGGTTAGGTCAGGGTGTGAAATGGGTGATGTATGTGTTTTTTGTACTGTCTAGGGGTTTTGTAGGTTTTGGGGTTGGTTACTATCTAGGTGTTTATGTATG